>NW_022156924.1:0-15242 GCF_004353045.1 Thyridium curvatum | reverse complement strand
AGAGTGATAGATCACTTGCGATCAGTGAGGATCACTGATCGAGCGTGATCGCTTATCTTATCTATTCTGCTGGTCCTGACCGCCCGGGTCACCTGCCCCGCGGTACCATGCCTTGATTTCGTGACATCTATAGCTATTATCTATATCTTTAGAAGCTATATAACTAGAGTCTTAAGATCTAAACTATTTAAAAGCTCTCTTATTATTAAACTTATAAACTTAATTAATAAAAAATAATAACTAGCCTCTCTAATTACTTAGATATTTATTTATTAATCTAATTAGAGTTCTAATAATAAGTCTATCTTTAATAAAGATAACTTTAAAGTTCTAGCTCTATCTTTTTCTTTATAGTCTAATATAGTTAGAATCTACTTAATTAAGTTTCTCTAACTTATATTAGTCTATATAATAATATAAAAGAATTAATAGAAGTTACTATAAACCTCTTACTTATTAAATTAACCTCTTTTTAAGATCTTTCTAATCTCTTACTTCTTTTTATTTCTAAGAACTTCTACTTTTTAATAAAGTATAAATACTCTTAATCACTCTCTACTCTAATTAAAGTAGTCTTATTCTCTAATAATATATTAGTATATTATATAGCTAATATTAATATTATTAATTATTATAGATATATAGTCTATATTTATAATTATCTATAATAGTTATATTTAATATTAATTATAATAGCTATTTATTTATTAAGTAATCTATGAATTCTAAGATAGATATTAGAATCCTATTCTTATTACTAGTAAAAAGAGTAAATCTAAATAGACTATTAATAATTATAATACTACCTAGATTATTTTAGAGTTCTAGAAGTAATTATATTATAAAGATTAAACTCTAATTAGAGTTTAGAATATTATAGCTTATTTTAATTAAATATACTTCTTTATAAAAAAGTGTTATTATTCTTCTCTACTAAATCTTATTATTAAATTAATAAATATAGTATTTTAATAAATTTTTCAAGGTAAAGAGATCTATATATAGGGTTGTGATTAGTCTGACTAAAGTTAGTCTGCATCTTAACTAAGACTAACTAAAGACTAATTTAGTTAGACTAAATTAGTCTTTAGTTCTTAAGACCTCTAACTAAGACTAATAACTTAAAGATTAAATTAGTCTGACTAAGACTAAAGACTAAAATTACTACTTAATAATTAACTTTAAAATTATAATATCTTTTAAAATCACTTTATATTTTTATAGAATTTTTAATTATATTTATATTACTTTAAATATTTAATATAGCTTTTTTTAGATTTAAAATTATTAAAAAGAAGCTTTATATAATTTATTTAATTTAAATAAAATAATTATTTTAAAGTATTATATTATTTATAATTTATTAGAATATTTTATTTTAAATTTTAAAACTAATACTAAAAAATCTAATATAATTAATTAATTAATATTAAAAAATTATTTTTATAATTTATTATTTTTAGTCATTTTAGTTAGTCTTTAGTTAGTCTTAGTTAGTCTTTATTAGTTTATCCTTTAACTAAGACTAATTTAGTCACCTCTTAGTTAGTCTAACTCTTAACTAAGATTAAATTAGTCTTAGTTAGTCAGACTAAGACTAAAGACTAAAGACTAATCTTATAACTCTACCTATATATTTATCTAGAAGGCTAATCTAAGTAAATATATTCTAATATCTAAGGCTAAAAAGATATCAATCTTTCTTATCTCTATAGTATCTAATAAGAAGAATAGATAGCTCTATAATAAAGTTAAAGAGTTTATCTTTTCTAAGTCTAATCTAAATAAATTATATAGAACTACTAAAGAAATTAATAATATTAATAATTATAGTCTTCTAGGCTTTAGATATAGTCTATTAAAAACTATTAATATTATAAAGCTATTTAAAAGTCTAACTATTCTTAAAGAGATATAATCTAATAATCTAAATCTTAATTATCTTTTTAATATTAAGAAATATTAGCTATAGCTAGAATATTTAAGAAAGATAATTAAATATCTTTAAAGAAGAAAGAAGAAATAAGATTAGTATTATACTATATAATGATTTTATTATATTAATAGTTATTTTAATAGGATTATAAATTAAATAGAGTTAATAAAAGCTATTTAAATAACTTATATATAAGGTTTTGATTAATTAATTAATTTAATATTATAGATTTATATTATTATTATAAACTTTTTAAAAGAGAAGTAAAATTAAATATATATATAATATAATATTAATTTTAGGCAATTGCTAGCCAGGCATGACTGTTTTGCTAGCCGGGCATGACCTTAACCAGGCATGACTTTTTGAGCCCTCTGATTAGTCTAAACTCTTGCTAGGTGTCAGTAGAGCCCCACCTAAAGCGGTGAGTAGATATCTCTTAACAGTGATTTTCACTGATCCTATAGGGTTATCGCTAGATAGCAAACCCTTTCAGCCTGTATGGTTAGCAACCTGTGTTATTAGCAGCCTGTATGGTTAGCAACCTATATGATTTAGCAGCCTGTATATTTAGCAGTCTGTATAGTTAGTAAGCCTGTATGGTTAGCAGCCTGTATATTTAGCAGCCTGTGTAGTTAGTAAGCCTGTATGGTTAGTAGCCTATATATTTAGCAGCCTATATAGTTAGCAAGCCTGTATGATTAGCAGTCTGTATATTTAATAGCCTGTACAGTTAGCAAGCCTATATATTTAGCAGCCTGTATAGTTAGCAAGCCTATATAGTTAGCAGCCTATACCCTTAGCAGCCTGTATGGTTAGCAGCCTATACTCTTAGCAACCTATGCCCTTAGCAATCTATGCCCTTAGCAACCTATACTCTTAGTAACCTATACCCTTAATATTTTATCAGTAAGTCCTTTCTATAGATAGGCTAGAACTTTATTTTATTTAACAGAATATCTATAAACAATCTTCCAGCAGAAGAACTTTTCCTATTATAATAAAAACTATAAGATGCTATTAATTATTAGGCCAGGCTAAAGGGTTATATATTTATTATTATATAATTAACTATAGCTATATCTAGCTGTTATATAGTTACCTATATATATAATTATTATAGATCTATAAACACTAAACAATATAAATATAGAGTATAGAAGGCAGTTAGTATAGGATGTCTTTATTTAGTACTTATAGAATAGCTACTAAATAAGATAGAATAGAGGGTATGCTATTGTCTAGATATTAAATTCTCAGCTTACAATCATCCTCTATCCTAATATCCTTTCTAACATTCTGCCTATCAACATCTTTCTTATAAGATCAAATCTAAAATCCATAAATTATTCTACTAGAGGGAACTAAAGCAGAAGATACTTAAGTATATCTAAGCTATTAATCTATATATCATCCTTACTGATATTTAAAACCTCTAACTATACTACTTAAAACTTAATCCTAATATAACAGCTTAATACTCTAAGAACCCTCTAACCTTAGTCCCTTCTAATATAACAACTTCTTCCTCTAGCCACCCTAAAATTCATACTAATAATATAACTTAATCCTACTCTAACCTTAAGGCTATATATATAAGATATATCTTAGCTTAAGAACTATAGTATTAAGCATAACTATCTAGTAGCATTAAGACTAATTAAGAATATCATTAAGCAAACTCCCTCTCTACTTAATACTATAAGCATTAATATAAGTTCTATCTTAACTTTAAGTATATAGGCTAGTATTATAAAACATCTAAGAGATCTAGACTATAGACTAAGAAGGAGATAATAACTTATCTAGACTAGAACTCTATAGAAGATATAAGAATCAATACTAAGTTTAAACTTATAATAAAGAATAATTAGCTTTTCACTAGTAGAAGAGGTATAAAATATATATAGGATATAATTAAAGAGGATATAGTAGAATAAATAAAAAAATAATAAAGTCCTACTATCTTACCTAGGATAGTAGATGTTTTTTCCTAATAGGTTTATAGTATACTAAAAGAAGGTTGTCTATAGTTAATCCTATAGGGTTGGATAATCTTTTCTAGCTTTATCCTAGTGCTAAATCTACTTAGTCTGGCTACTCTAGTTAATCCTATAGGGCTAGCTAAAATTTATTATACTAATTCACCCTTACTTTCCTATCATATCCATCATACTATTTCACCCTTACTTTCTTATCATATTCACCCTTACTTCTAGCCTATCTTTCTTCTTAGATCTAATTCACTTTTATTTTAATATAGCTGTTAATTAATAATAGATAATAATAGCAGGAATAGCTGTCTACACACATAGGCTATATTTACTACTATTTAAATCCATCCAGGCCCCTATCTCTAATCCTTTTCTCTCTCTCTTAAACCTATCTACCTCTACTATCACTATTACTATAACCACCACCATCTAGATAAGTAGATCTCCTCTATCTATTAAACCATACTGCTAGCCTGCCTGCTATAACAGTAGCCTTACTATATAAGTATCTAGAGTGTGTCTTTAGTAATAATATTTAGCAGGCTATTAAGCAGCTCTTTTCATGCCTATTTTAGTGTTTTTTTCATCAGAAAACACTAAAAAACGCCCTTAAATCCCCTATTTCATACTAGTAGAACTGCTCTTATTATTCTCTTCTAGGGTGTGGCCTATAGCTAACTTACCCCTCCTTATAGCTCTAGTATATATTTCAGCCAGTATATTTTATCACCTTTCTCTCTTACTATTTTCTCATAATCCACCTATCTTTTTCTTATCTTTTAGTACCTATCTAACCCTATTAAGTTAAGAGAGGGCTGCCTATCTTTTCTATTAGCTTGACCCTATAGGGTTACTACTAAGTATTATAGCAAGGCCTAGAGGTGGCTGAAAGGGTAAAAACATAGTAGGTAAGGCATTAGCATTAGCATCAGCATCTAGAACCACTAGTGCATCTACTTTAGCTAAGACATTACCTACTATATAAACCACCTCTACTTTATCCTCTAAATCTACCCCTCTAACTAGTTATAAGTATAGGGCATAAAGCCCTACTAAGAGCACTGTTAAGAAGCTGAAGCCAAACACCCTAAAAGTAATAATAGTTCTATCATCTATAAAAGCCTATTAGAATAAGATCAATGCCTTCTTTAATCTAGGTTAAGACCCTTTCTGCTTTAGAGATATACTAGTAGCAACCAGTAAGCTGGCGCTAAAGCATATAAATTTTAACTAGGAAGCTGTCAATCTAACATATAATAATCCTACCACTATATTTAGTTATAAGCAAGCTACTAATATTCTCTTTATTAAGAGCCTAGGCCTCCCTAGTCTTAATATCTTATTCTATATCACAGCTAAAATTAAATCTAAGGAAGTTCTAGTAGGAATGCTTAAATTCTAGGATGTACTAGCTCTTTTAACCTAGATCAACATATAATATAAGTAGCCTCCTATTAACCCTATAGGGTTAAAGTAAATCTAATCCTATAGAGTTAACTATAGATCTTAGGCTAGATTAACTCTTAATTATCTATAGTTAACCCTATAGGGTTAGAATCTATTTGACTCTATAGGGTTAACTATAGACCTTAGGCTAGATCAACCCTTAGTTATCTATAGTTAACCCTATAGGATTAGATTCACTTTAACCCTATAGGGTTAACTATAAGACTCTCTCTCTCCTCTATATATAAAGACTAACTCTTTAATAGTAGCTAAAATTTACCAGCCTTATAGTAAGCTTTATATAAAGAAGTATTACTACAGCAAGTCTAACACCCAGCCCTAGGAAGTCTACTCTACTATCAAGAACTTAGAAACTAAGCCTACTGTTATAGCTAAGTTAGAGAAGATTACTAAGAGTGATTTATTATTACTTAGATAGATTGATATCAACCCTATATAGAAGGTTGATGCTATAGAGATAAATATACCTTACATTATAATAGCTGTCTTCTACTATATCCTAAAGTTCTTAACTATCAGCCTGAACATAATAGAGCCTTAATAGAAGGCACTCTCTAAGAACCACCTTAAGTATATAGAGACCTAACTTAGTTATTATGTCAATAACTAGAATTCAGCCTTTCTTACCTATACTCTTTACTGCTAGAGGCATAATAAGAAGAGTAAGCTATAGTATAAGATGACTAGTATCTAACAGCTAAAGGCTTTTAAGCCTAAGGTTATAACTATATAGGAGATCAATAACATCCTTTCTAAGTTAGAGGTAAATATATCAGCATTAAATCAGTACTCTTAATAGGTAATCTAATAATTAATCTATAAGTAGGATAAGATCTAGGATATTAATAAAGACACTAATAACTATAAGGTCTACAAGCTTAAAGATACTAATAAGCAGGAAGATCTTAATCCTAATAACTTCTAATAGGCCCTTATAGATAACTTCTAGAAAGAGTATTAAGATGGTGCTTATTATATTGATGCCATTAAATAAGTCACTAAGTATCTTACTAGAAAGCCTAAGAAGATAAAGGATGTCAATCTAAAGCTATATATAAAGATATAAGCCTTACTTACTAGGTTAAGAACTAAGTGATAGAATAAGTTTATTATAAAATCTATTAGATTTCATTTAAGTACTAACCTTTAAAGCACTCTTTCCAGTCACTAATAGATTATAAAGACGCCAACCTATAATTACTTAGATATTCTTATAGTTAAGGAGCTGTTAGATCTCTATCACTATATCTATAATCTCTAGAAACCACTAGACGACCTTACTATTAATAGATAAATATTTATAGATCTTCTGCTAAAGAAGAAGACTTTAGCCTATATATCTTAGTTATCTAAGATTAATAATGTCATATATATACTTATTATAGAGACCTCCTCACTCAACCTTATAGATAATCAATAGTAAAAGTAAATTAAAGAGGCTATTAAGACCTTCTATATAATATAATAGCTTGTTAATAAGCTTCTAGAAGTTCTAGTCAACCTAGCTAATGCTCTAACTACTCTAGGTATTACATCAGATTAGTTAGAAGAAGGAGAGTGAATATAGGAGGATCTTCCTCTACTAGACTTTAAGGATATATTTAATAATAGTCTTATAGAAGACTAAGTCCTACCTCCTACATCCAGCAGCCAGTAGAAGGGAAAGAGCAAGGCTACTGTCATCTAGGATATAGAGCTAGAAGAGAAATTAGCCTATATACCTCTACTACTCTACCTAAAGCCTTATTAGGTTATAGACGGTATAGCACTATCAAAGCTTATAAACTCATTTATAAAGTTTGCACTCTACTCTAATAAGTATAGCACTAGAAAAACTATTGTTTTTCTTCTTGCTCTACTAGTAGATATATTATACTAAGAGAAGGCAAGAGATGCTAGAGAGGAAGTTGACTTCTGGCCTACTCTTATCTTAGTGCTAGCAGCCACTATCTAATAGCTCTACTAGGAGATATATATGTTTTTTAGTAACTAGTTCAAGACCTTTATCTATTATAGCACTAAAGCCACTATAGAGGCTAAAGAACATAACCTTAAGAATGCTATACTTAATAACCTTAGTCAACTAGAGACTGTTCTTAGCAATCTTAATACTAAAGTAGCTTGAAATAATCTTAAGATAAGTTTACTTTCTTACTTAAACCCTATAGGGTTGAATTCTGATATGACCCTATAGGGTTAAAGCCAGGTCTTTACCTATTGCCTTAGGTAGGCCTAGCTTTAACCTTATAGGATCAGAACTTAACTTTAACCTTATAGGGTCATACTAAAATTTAACCCTATAGGGTTAAAGCTAGACCTCATTTTATTTATCATACTAACTTCTTTATAATAGACTGTATGTAATATTATCATTTCAAGCTATATTATATTTAAGCATTAGATAGTAAATATAGAGGGAGAGCTTGTCTAGAATAACTCTATTCCTAACCTAAACATAGTGATTAATAAAGAGAATCAACTCTAATAAGAAGAGGATCAACTCTAGAATGATGATAAAATGCCTGATGATGATCCTCTGCCGGTAGATGTTAAGAAAGTTCGACTTAAATATCAGGCCAGCTTTTTCTGGTAGGGAACAGTAGTGTTTAATAAGGCGCACTATATTTATAACTATAACTCAATATACAATTATATAATGCGTGAGATTCTAAAAGAGAAGGTTCTTTATATCACTACAACCCCTTATCTAAACTACATCTAAGACTATTAAGGTTTTCTTTAAATCCTTAGCGATACTGCTAGATTCAACCTTAGTATTAATAACCTCTACCCTAAGGATAAACACTAGATATTAATACATATCCTAACTAAGGATGATTACTGCCTGCATGCTAGTAATAAGTATATATATCCTATCTTTACTAAAGAGAACCTAACAGTCTTCCTAGGCCTTAAAGGGATACAGGAGGCCTATAACAAGAAGAAGGTCGCTAGACCTTAGTTGTTGATTCTCTTAGTCATTAGTAGTATTAGGCATAAGATAAACTAGGATAATGATTTCCTATAGGATATCTTAGGTCCCACCCTAAGCTATTACTAGATTTAAAGGTTAATAAAGACCCCTCTATAGCTCCCTAATAAGAGGATATTATATCCTAATAAGGATATCCCTCCTATATATATCTCTATTAAGGAGCTTATATTTATAGAGAAGCAGATATAAGATATTATTGCCGCCCTTATAGACTAGAAGATTAAAGGCATATTCTTTTAAGAGGATAGGAAGATTTAACCAGAGGTTAATAAGATGTTAAATCTAGGCTCTAATCTTACGACAATCATAAACCAGACATACTATTAAGAGGCAGCCTATATTTCATTTAATCTATATATAGAGTATATACTCTTTACTAATAAACTTAGCCAGTCTACTAAGAAGTCAGAACACTTATAGGAGGCTATAAAACAGAAGGGGTATGCCTTACCACCCTAGGAGCTAGCTTTTTTAAAGGCTACTAAGAAGGCTTAAAAGCAGGCAGAGGCATAGAAGTAAGACCCTATACTTAGAGTTAAACAGGCTACTAAAGTGTTTAAAGGGGATAGGTCTAGAGGGCTTTGCTAGGTTTTCAACCAGCTTAATTTAAATAAGGGCGGAATCCCCTCTTATGCTTATATAGAGCTAATCACACTACTTATTGCTAACTCTCTGATTATAGCAAGAATTATCAAGCTAGTTAACTATTATAAACAGAAGAAGGAGTAGGTAATTATTATAGTAGACCAACCCTAGATCTAATAGTAAGTTTAACTCTTCTTACCTACTATAACTAACCCTATAGAATTAAATAGGTTCTAACCCTATAGGGTTAATAACAGCCTAGAATCTTATTACTCTTCTAGCCTGCTATAACTAACCCTATAGGGTCAAATAGAGGTTTCAACCTTATAGGGTTAATAGCAGCCTAAAGTTCTATTACTTATATAGGTCCTTACTAACTTATAAATAGCTTTATTATAGCTATCCTTATAGAACTTAGATATATAATCGATTCTATTTAATCATCTAATATAATATCAGAATGTAAATATGCAATTTCCTAATTTAATAACTACCTTTTAGACTCTAAGATCTTTATCACTTTACTATCAATCTCCTCCTTTAGACTTAACTTATATAAGGCTTATTCTATAGGAATTATAGCCTAATTTCTCTAGAGTATCCCTATAATAAACCAGGCTATTAGTCGGCTTCTACATATCAGCTAGATAAAGGCTGTATGATAGCATATCCTAAAGACTATCAGGACTTTCTATAACTAGTAGGACAAACACCTATTTATAAAGTGGTTAGCATAATTAAAAATAGAGTTGAAGTTACTAAGAGTGCTTACTAGTAAGGCCCTAGATATTATCATCTATAAGTTTATGTAGGTAAACTAGAACCTGTCTTTCAATAGGTATGCCTAGGTTATAAAGCCACCTACTAAGATAGCTTGCTATAACAAGCCGGTATATCACTACTTGAGCAACATACTGAGTTATATCACTCATACCTTATTAAGTGTCAATTTAGAGATGCTTAAGAAAGGTCTATATCTAGACCATATCTCATACTTACTTAGTAATCTACTTAAGATAATAGAGTTAACTGATAAGGATATCTAGCTATAGAATGACATTAAGGATAAGATTAATAAGGTCTTTAGTATAGGTAAAGCGCCTAAGTCTTTAATCCTAGCCTACTATACTCCTCTTAAGGAGAAGA
Source organism: Thyridium curvatum (assembly GCF_004353045.1). Taxonomy (NCBI): domain Eukaryota; kingdom Fungi; phylum Ascomycota; class Sordariomycetes; order Thyridiales; family Thyridiaceae; genus Thyridium; species Thyridium curvatum. The sequence continues at coordinate 5,119 of NW_022156924.1, read as the reverse complement.
GAAACAGAAGAGTACCTAAGTCTAGTAGGTTCATCTCAGGCTTAGATAATAAGTCTAATAATAATAAGCCATATAACTTAGCTAAGGATGGTCAGGATATATTAAATAAAGAGGAGTAGGAGTCAGACAACCCTTCTAACACTCTAAAGGGTTCTGGTTGGCTAGAAGACTAAGAGAAGCTAGAGAATGATAGGGTTCTAGACTGATCTACAACCTCCCTACTGTCTAGCCCTGCCTAAACCCTATCTCTATGTTTAGATTCTAGTCAGCCTATAGATAATAATGAGAATACTGATTAAGATTCTAAGAAGGAGCTTTCTAGCAGTAAGAAGCGTCTATTAGAGTATAAGAGGAAGTAGGCTAGATTAAAGAGCATGCAGGCTGCTATATTAAAGAAGAAGAAGACTAAGCTAAAGAGTATGTAGGCTAAGCTAAAGAGTATGTAGGCTAAGCTAAAGAGTATGTAGGCTGAGCTAAAGAAGAAGGCTGTGCTAAAGAAGAAGGCTGTACTAAAGAAGAAGGCTATGCTAAAGAGTATAAAGCCTAAATATAAGTGTTAAGGCTTATCTACTTTTCTTTGCAGTGATTTTAGATTATAGGATATTAAGTTGTTCTTAGGAGAGAAGAGTAGAGGGGTTTATTATAGCTAGACAATTTAATAGACTATACTTCCTCTATATGATTTCCTATATGCTATATAAGGTGCTCTAGCTTTAACCCTATAGGGTTAAAAATATTTAACCCTATAGGGTTAAAGTCAGCTTATATTTTTATAGCTGCTAATTATATAGGTTGTTAAGAATATAGGTGGTGTCTTAACAATAACCCTATAGAGGTATAGTATTTCTCTAATCCTATAGGGTTAAGATTGGGCTATATTATAGGTTTATATAAATCATAAGCTAATATAATATTTTAAGTCTATTATTCATTCTATTTCCTAAATACTAGAGTTCCTATAAATACTTAGCTATAGTAGATATCCTATTGCTCTTAACCCTATAGTCTATCTAACTTATAAGGTCTATAATCTAACTATAGTAGATGTCAACTGAAAATTTATCATTAAACTAAGTGTGATTTTAAAGTTGCTAAGTATAGGTTGGCTAGCTAAAGGATTATAAGACCTGCTATAAGGTATAGGTTGGCTGGTAGCTAGCCTGTAAGGCCTGCTATAAGATATAGGTTAGCTAGTTAGAAGATTGTGAGGCCTGTTGTAAGATATAGGTTGGCTGGTTAGAGGATTGTAAGGCCTGCTATAAGGTGTAGGTTGGCTGGTTAGAGGATTGTAAGGCCTACTGCAAGATATAGATTGGCTGGTTGGTTGATAGTGAGGCCTGTTAATAGATAAAGATTATAGTATCTATTTAGCTATATTCTTTAGTCTTCCTTATAGCCATATCACAATCTTAAGGTCTAGTATGTATTAGTAGAGGTTATCTATAGTAATTCTAAGATGCTATTACTAATATATATACTATTTACTAAGGGTCTTTCCCTTTTATATTATATCAAGCAATATATAATAGTAGGGAATTCCTATATAATAGAAGATGATATAGTTATTGTTATACTAGCTAATAGGGTCTAGATATAGGTTCTTTCAACTTAAGATGAAGGTAAGAGCTTATTAATACTATTATTTAATATACTTAAGGCCTAGGCTTACTATAATCTAGAAGAGATTACTAAGGTACTCACTCCTATTGCTATAGCAGCTTAGAACCTCATCTTATATATAAGCCTAGGTGAAGTGTTGCTTTTAGTCATGAAGCATGCCTTTAATAGACTTAATAAGGCTGTAAAGATGGTATTAGCTATTAAAGAGGTAGGACTTAATTATATTATTACTTACTTCTATGCTAGAAGTAATATAGATTATAAAGTTTTAGTAGGTAGAGATAAAGCATTCTGCCTATTAAGCATAGAGAGGTATGTATATCTAATAGAGATAGATAAGGATTTATTATTAGTTATAGAACTTTATAATAAGATTGATCTATTTCTTTTTATGTTTATCCTTAGTCTTTATAAATATAATAAGCCTCTAATACTTAAAGATATCATCTTTACTGTATAGAATCTCTAATAAATTATATTGTATAGGTGAGCTAGTAAGGTCAGTCTAGTATAGGACTTCTTTATTACTGTCTGTAAATAGATTAGATAGAGAGTGGATAGAGTTTTCAGTATCACTCTTAGATATTAAGATATCTATAGAGGTTGTATCTTATAGTGGTGATTTCTAGAGTGTTTATATATTTAACTTTATGTTTATATTAATATAGAGGATATAGAGCTGCTGTTATATATCTAGAAATGTAGCTATAAATACATCCTTTATTTACTGGTTAAAGTTGGTGATAATACCTAAGGGTGATGGTATATTATATTTCTAGAGAAGTTATTATAGACCTTCTACTAAGAAGAGAAACCTATTATAGTATTTATTGTTAACTAGACTAAAGGTAAGATTATAGATGGTTTTAAGATATGTTTGGCCAGTAATCTAGAATAATAGTAAGTTGAACCGGTTTGTTTTATAGGTATTATTATAGCTAATAATCTTAGGGTACCTTTTCTATATATTCAGACAGTATTAAAACATCTAGACAAGCCTAATAAGATATATAGGTTTATCTTTATCCCAATAAACAATATATAGAATGTTTTGCTTATCAAACAGTTATATTAATATAGCTATAACATTATAATCATCAAGCTTGGCTTAATTAGAGAGATAACATATGTTATATATATCCTTTTATATATAAATAACATCTAGATATTACTATTAGACAATACTATATATATCTTATACTTATACTTCAACTTACAGACTGGTATTCTTAATTATCTCTTAAACCTTAGATTAAAGACAACAGTAAATAGGGTGAGCAGTAGGATGAAGTAAGGGTCTATAATTATAGGAGAAATACTAAGGATCTAGGTATATTTATAGCTGCTAAATATTAGTATTAAAAGGCCACTTAACAATAATTTTCTAGATGTAATTTATCTTTTAGAAGGGTATATCTTAAAGGCTAGCTAATTCACTTAGACATAGTATGCTATACTAATTATAAAGAAGAGTAGTATGTTATACTTAGTTTTTATAGGAGTATTACTATCACTTAATAATACTAAAGCCATACTTATATGCAAATCAATTTATTTATATAATAAGTACATTAAGAGATAACTCTAGTAGACCTAGAATCTTAGGGTTTAGTATAGTATTAAAGGTTGATATTATAGAGAGATATCAAGAATATTATTCAGACTACTTAATTTCTTCTATAAATTATTCTTATTAGATAAAGAAGAAGCCATCTTATATTTATATTATCTATTCTTAAGAGATAATAATATATTTATATGATTAAACAGAATATATAAAGTCTAAAGAGGACTAAAGAGGAGAAAGGATTAGTTGGATTAAGGTAAGTTCATAATTAGATTGATAAGAAGTTAGAATATTATATAGAGATAGAAGAGAGAATATTAATTAAGTAGAAGAAGATCTATTTTAAGGATAAGAGAAGAGAATAGATATATAATTTAGTAATAATTAAGAAGAGTTCATTATAGAAGTACCTAAAGAGATGAAATGAATTATATGGAAGATGGATTGTTTATTATTTATTTGAAGATAGGATGTAGACTTGTCAGCTGGCAGAAATCGGCAGAAAAGAAGATAGATAAGAGCTTTTAACAGATAAGAATATAGCCAATCAGAGGGCTTAAAAAGTTATGCCTGGCTAAGGTCATGCCTGGCTAGCAAAACAGTTATGCCCGGCTAGCAATTGCCTAATTTTATTTCTTCTTTTTTCTTTAAAGATACTTAATTATCTTTTTTAAATACTTTAGCTATAATTAATATTTATTAATATAGAAGAGTTAGTTAAGATTTAAATTATTAAATATCTTATTATTAAGAATATTTAAACTTTTAAATAATTTTATTATATTAATAATTTATAAAAGCTTATATTTAAAGATTAAAAGACTATAGATATTAATAATATTAATTTTATCTATCTATTTATTTTATTTATTTTTAGTATATCTATTAAATATAAGTTAAGTTATACTATTAATATAATATAGTTAAAAGAGATATAATAAATATAATACCTATATTCTAAAGATATTATAATAATATCTAATAATAAGAATATAATTATTATTATAGATTGATTAAGTATAGTTCTCTAACTATAAATACTCTTAAGCCTAATAGCTACTGACTGTATAGATCTAAGGCCTAGAATTAGTCCTAGACTTTTAGACCTCTTAACTATAGTTAATACCTAGAATTAGTTCTAAACTTTTTAATCTCTTAACTATAGTTTAGCTAGAATATTAACTTTATTAATAATATTAATTTTATTAATAATATTAATTTTATTAATAATATTAATTTTATTAATAATATTAATTTTATTAATAATATTATAAAGTCTATTTAAATAGAGCTTAAAGAAAGTAAACTCTTTAATCTTATTAGAAAGCTATCTATTCTTCTTATTAAATATTATAAAGATAAGAAAGATTAATATCTTATTAATAGTCTTAGATATATAAATTAAATTATTTAATAAAGAAGAAACTTAGAAGTCTTAATAGAGAATATACTTAAGAGTCTTAATATAAATAAGTATAAGAGATAGACTTAAAAGAACTAGTAATAAAAGAATAAATTATTTTATATATATTTAAAATAATCTCTTAATAATAGTCTTAAAGTATATTATTATAATTTATAAAATAGATTACTTATTATTAAAAGACTATTTATTATAATAATTTAATTATATCTAATATTAAATAACTTATATATCTAGTCTTATAAACTTATATATATAGATATTTAAATAAGTTAACTTATTAACTAACTATAGATTAAACTATAATTAAGAGATTAAAAAGTCTAGAACTAATTCTAGATCTTAACTATAATTAAGAGATCTAAAAGTCTAGAACTAATTCTAGTGTGACGATCCTTGATCCCAAGAGGCAAGACTACTTCGTAGGATCGGAAGCGTGTGGGTTTATGTAAGCAGTAAGTGATGGGCGCTGCTGAGCAATGGTGGTTGACTTGATCGTAGCTAAGATA
>NW_022156923.1:0-15439 GCF_004353045.1 Thyridium curvatum | reverse complement strand
GGGGCCCCCCCCCCCCCCCCCCCCCCATCTTCCTTTGCAGACATGTCCTGTTCAGATTCGTTCGGGGGAATGATTCGACCAAGTGTGTGTGTGTGTGTGTGTGTGTGTGATATCCGCAGCCTTGCCCCTGAACATACCGAACCTCTCCAAGGAGGCCACTCCAGAACCAGCTACGAGCCTACCAAAGTTTTCGAAACGGAACCAGGGCGTTTTGTAAAGCTTGACCTGGGCGAGTCGAAGTCGGTGTGTTGTCGTCCTCTTGAAATGGACGCCGTCTGAAGGCTTCGTAGCTGATTGATCCGCAACACCACAAGTTCGTTCAGCCGTATCTACCCACAAAGACCTTGGACTCGAGCTCAACGCCTGACAAATGATGAAATCCAGTAATGCATACGAAATCAAAAACATGCAAGGGCCATCCATCCATGGCCCTGCTTCTTTGCCGATTATCTTCTCAGCACCCACTGTTGGGTCGGTCGTCCCTGGCTGGGTTCTTGTGAGTTCTTGTTTCAGCAAGGCTGACTTGGCGCAATCGTAAAGGGCGACAGACAGCATGGACGCAAATGACGAGCCCTTCTATGACGGTATTCTTGTTGGACATGCATGCCCCCCCCTTGTCTGAGGAGAGAAAGCGACTTGCCCTCCTCCTAGAGAGGCAGCAGCAAGAACACACACCCTCTTTGAAATGTATCATCAACTCCTCCAGAAAGACCTCTGGCCCACACAAAGAATATCAGCAGCCCCTTCCCCGGGCCCAGTTTCTAGACTACACTCTGGACAAAGTGGAAAATGTAGGCAAGCTTCGAAAGGATGGATACATTTCATGATAGAGCAAAAAAGATCGTTTGTCAGTCGCGGAAACGACCCCCTGAATGTCTCTCTGAGAAGGCCAGTCTCCAACTTCAAGACTGTCTTGAGATGAGCAGTGTTTCGATGGTCCAACTCACAAAGATGATCACCCATGCTACCCTGCTTGTGATCAAAGGCAAATGGCCGAGTACTACGATTGCTATTCGCTCTCGGGTCTAGTAATGGAAGCAATTCCATCCCTACTTCTCGACGCAACTCGCGACAAATACAACTCACTCGCCGATACGCTGAAGTGCTTCTCAAACCTCGAGGCATGCATCAATAGTGGCAAGGCTCTTTGTCACCTCGAGACTGATTCATTGCTGCCGAATGCCAGAGCGAAAAGTCAAGGCGGTTGGAGCAATTCAGTAGCATCAAGATGAAGACACGGGGGAGGAATACCGACCGGACCAATCCTTCACAGCACATGCAGGGCAGGGGGGGGGGGGGGCAGGACATCAAGATGTACTCATGTATCGAGTCTTTAATTATTTTGACGTACGAATAAAAGTCAACTACACAAGGGTATATGTACCCATGCTGGCCATTGATCATCAAGTCAGTCGAGGTGCACAGCGTCCAAGACTATTGGAGTATCTAACAAACAGACGCTCCAAAACTCCACCAGAGGAAATGTTCTTTCCAACCCAGGCCCTATCAGCCTAGATTTACTCCTCGCCCTCGACGGGGAGCTCCTCCTCGTACTCCTCCTCCTCCTCGTCAACACCAGCATCCTGGTACTGCTGGTACTCGGAGACGAGATCGTTCATGTTGGACTCAGCCTCAGTGAACTCCATCTCGTCCATACCCTCACCAGTGTACCAATGCAAGAAAGCCTTGCGCCTGAACATGGCAGTGAACTGCTCGCCGACACGCTTGAACAGCTCCTGGATGGCGGTCGAGTTTCCAACGAAGGTGGAAGACATCTTGAGGCCACGAGGGGGGATGGAGCACAGAGCGGTCTGGACGTTGTTGGGGATCCACTCGACGAAGTAAGACGAGTTCTTGTTCTGGACGTTGCGCATCTGGTCCTCGACCTCCTTCATGGAGACCTTGCCACGGCTAGAGAATACTCGTTAGTTACTCGAATCATCATGAGATTTAGAGGCTGAGAAACTCACAAGATGGCAGAGCAGGTCAGGTAGCGGCCGTTACGGAAGTCGGAGGCAGCCATCATGTTCTTGGGGTCGAACATTTGCTGGGTCAGCTCGGGAACGCTGACGGCGCGGAAAGAGTGGGCACCGCGGCTGGTCAGGGGAGCGAAGCCGACCATGAAGAAGTGGAGACGGGGGAAGGGGACCATGTTGACGGCCAGCTTGCGCAGGTCAGAGTTCAGCTGACCGGGGAAACGCAGCGAGGTGGTGACGCCAGACATAACGGCAGAGACCAGGTGGTTCAGGTCACCGTACGAAGGGTTGGACAGCTTCAGGGTGCGCATGCAGATGTCGTACAGAGCCTCGTTGTCAATGCAGAAGGTCTCATCCGAGTTCTCAACAAGCTGGTGAACAGAGAGGGTGGCGTTGTAAGGCTCAACGACGGTGTCGGAAACCTTGGGGGAGGGGACGACCGAGAAGGTGGCCATGATGCGGTCAGGGAACTCCTCGCGGATCTTGGAGATCAGCAGGGTACCCATACCGGCACCGGTACCACCACCGAGCGAGTGGGTGATCTGGAAGCCCTGGAGGCAGTCGCAACCCTCAGCCTCGCGGCGGACGACATCGAGGACCTGGTCGACAAGCTCGGCACCCTCAGTGTAGTGACCCTTGGCCCAGTTGTTTCCAGCACCGGACTGGCCGAAGACGAAGTTGTCGGGACGGAAGAGCTGGCCGAAGGGGCCGGCACGGACGGCATCCATGGTACCGGGCTCGAGATCGACGAGGACAGCACGGGGAACGTACTTGTTGCCAGAAGCCTGCAAACAATCAAACGAGTCAGTTGGCACTCTCGACCGCGGGCACTGATTGCAAAGGACATACCTCGTTGAAGTAGACGTTCATACGCTCGAGCTGGAGCTCAGAGGTGCCGTTGTAGCTAGAGACGAAGTCAGGAGCGGTGAACCATCAGGGAATCTGGGATGGGCAAGCATCAACATACACGCCATTGCTGTCGAGACCGTGCTCGCCAGAGATCTGCTGCCTGTAGTTCACCCGAGTTAGTATCGGTTGATTCTCGAGTCGTGATGTGTTGTTGTCGTCCAAGCCTACCAGAAGGCGGCACCAATCTGGTTACCCTGTTGCCACACAGTTAGCATATCCCCCGCATCGCCACTAGAGCACGTTTTCTCGAGGCAGGACGACTTACGCATTGACCGGTCTGAAGGTGAACCTATAGATGATGAAAAATTGATGGTTAGCTATCGATCTCGCTGAGGTATCACGACGGTGTTTCGCTGGACGTTGTATCCAGGGCGAGAGGCAGGTGGTGCGAGTGTGGTGTCGTGGTGGGGTAAGGCAAATCAGGGGCCATTTCCAAACCCTCTCGGAGGGACGCGTCGTGCAGAGAGCGGCAGGCAGAGGGGGCACGGAGGGAGACTTACAATCTCGCGCATCTTGACGAATTACCAGGTATTCTGGGAGTTGACGATGGAGATGGAATATGGTCGAGAAGAGAAGCCCGACTGGTTCGTTTGTTGGGTTGGGTTTTGGTCAAGGTGGGAAAAAGAGGTGGAAGAGGAGTGGAAGGGAGATTTGTTGATTTTGGGGATGCAGGGAAGAGAGGAGCGAGATTGGACGGGGGCCCTGGCTCGGCTTCGACAGGCAGTGAAATTGTTCACCGCCAAACCAAGCAAGAGGTGGCCCGCGCTTTCTCGCTTGTTTACCTTGTTCTGGCGCTCCTGCATTTTGTTTGGCAGCTGTCGGGTGGCCCCTGCGTCTCTGGACTTTGGACCCTCTTTTGGGCTCCTCTTCCCTTGTCGCGTTGAAAAAAGGCACCCGTGGCACCCAAAACCCCCACCTTCCTTCACTCACCCAATTTTGGCTTTCTCGTCCAGACGCGGTCTAGCGCGACTTTGTCAACCCCCTCCTTCCCTTCCCTTTGGAAGCATCTCAAGATGTAAGTTAGGTCTGGCCATCATCAGCTTAGAAAACGAAACAGCACGGTGATTCAGAGATCAACTTATTCTTCTTACCGTATCGTCTACTAAATACTCCCTCCGTTCTTGCAATTGTCATATATGACGAATGTCCTGTTTATTTCTCGTTGCCACGCCGCCACGGCCCTCGCACTTGCGTGCCCATCATCGCCAAGGTGCTCAGCATCTTGGTCAGTGTCTTGAGGTTGCTTGTCATTGACATGCCCTCCTCGTTCTCAACGATAAAAGGTGAGGTCTTCCGCAAGAATCCCGGGACCAGAATCCTGTCTAGGTGCCGGAGCGCTCGATGCAGGTCCTCTTCTCGTCCAGTCCGCGACCATTCCGGGCTGAAACACAGACCCAGGAGGCGCATGTTTCTCTGCCCTGACACCTGGCCTTCCGTCTCATCCATCTGCTGCAGGATCATGGCCATCCAGGTGTTGCCCAGCCGATACAGCTCCAGAGCCCGTCGGTTCTCGTAAAAGGCAGCCCAGAGACCACCCGCAACCCCGGACCTGTCCCGGATGCATTCAAAAGCTCCAGACTCCGTGTGGAGGAGAAAAGCGTCGCCACGTGCCCTGGAAAGGCCGCATACCTCTATCGAGACCATTCTTGGCATTGAAACGACGTGTTCTCGATCCAGGAGCCTTGTGTCGCGCGACTCGAGATCAAGTTCCGGCCCCAATGCTTGCAGCCCGACCTCGATGGCGCGTATTCCGTCCCGCGACCCGCATCGCTGCACAAACTGCACAAAGACTTGGGCCGGGGTGCAGGTGTAATCGACCGGGAACCCTTTCTCGAGTTCGTGAGAGCAGTTCACCGCCGCGAGGACGCCGTAGATCCTGTCGAGGCTGCGCGAGCACCGCCGCTGGTGTATGTCGGAGATCATGGTCAAAAGGCATCGGGGCTGACCACCTCTCCGGTATTTCTCTATTTCTATCACCTCATTGATTTTCTTTCGCGCATCTGCCTCGCCTTCTACCCATTCTTGTTCTCCAACAGTCCATATTTCTGGCGACTGTAATAATGATAAAACACCCTCCCAAGGGAGCCAGTAGCTGCCCCAGAGTAGATCGACGTCCCGTGCCAGGATGAGCTCTTGGTAAGTCCAGATGCGATACCAATACTCCAAACCCATGATGCTCAGGCAGTTACCCAAGATGTATTTCCTGGGACAGGTTCTCCCGGACAGGAAATCATCGAGACATCGCTTGAAGTCGCAGGTCGGTCCCGCCTCGGGACCAAGCCACGCAATGACCCGCTCGGCTTTTGGATAGATGGATGACATGAGCGAGACCTGGTGACTGCGCTCGGGACCCAGGTCCTGATCAATACAGATGGCATCTACCCAGAGAACAAGGGACTCCTCGCTGCCGATGGTGTCCCGCAAGGTCCAGAGAAACGCGTGCAGGTTCGCCAGAGCAAAGTACTCCTGGCCATTAATTATGATTTGATGTTTGCGGCCGCTCTGGTCCCCCCATACGTATGAAGCCGCCTGATACTGTCCCTCCCATTCGCCAATGTCAGCCGCGAAGAGGTCGCATCGGATAATCGACTCTCTTGGGCCGCTCCAGAGCCGCAAGAGGCGGAAGGAGGTGGCTGTCCGGTCCAAACTCGGATAGGCGAAACGCCTCGCCCTGGAACGCTGGCGAGCCATCACAGGGAGCCGCGAGAGAAAGGTATTGACCCCCCAACGCGATGAATGGAATATTGGAACGTTCTCGAGAACCTCGTATAAATCTTTGTATTTCTTCCAAAACTGCACCTCGAACCCCATTTCTCGCCACCACAATGGAAATTAAAATCCGTGAAAGCCGAAAGACCACGTAATGTAGGCATCCGCTGACAATGAGAGAGCCTTGGCAGACAACCATGATAGGAGGCTGAAGAACACCTGCAACGCCACAACACACACACACACACAAGCTTTCACATTCGCACATTACCAAGCTTACCATCTCTACTATAGCTTGAACATAAAACCTCTGAATCCAACAGATCGTGTCTCTACGTGTATGTTGTCCACTTGCTCACCGGGCACCGGGACGAACAGAACGTCTTGGGGCTCGGCCCGCACCCCCCAAAGGCCCGAAGACGGGAAACGGTGTGGGCCTTCCTACGGCCGCCCCGGCAGACCCGCCCGCTAACCCTCGGAGCCCTCCCGTGCTCCACCCGGCACAAAATTTTGCGGCGAGTCTCACCCCAAAACCTCGGTTGACACGAATAGCAAGAAGAGACAATAATAGTCAGAGGCGGAACAGCCTTGGTCATAAATGGCTTCCAAAGTGTGCCCATGTCTTTCCCGCAAGATCTCACGCAAATCCCACCAACGCCAACACACAGAGCTAATAACGACAAGGACAGCAGTCATGGTGGAATATATCTGGATGATTTTCCTACGTCAAAGGGATTTGATGCCACCCGCCACCCCCAGAGCCATGCCCTCTTTTTTTCGATAATCAAACCTATGGTCTTTTTTTTATGTCCCTGATGCCCACCGGATGCCCTTATGTCCACTCCTCCTATTCCCACCCTGTAAAAAAAGAACCGACCGGGGCCAAAGACACCCGGATTTTGATGCAAGACCAGTTAAAAAGGGGAAAAAAAGGAGAAAAAGACCAAAGAAACAAGAGGGAGAAGGTGACCGCAATGGATAGACCACCCAGGGCTGATGGTCCTCTTCTCTCTTTATGCAACTCCGTAACGCGTTAAAAAGACAGCGAGCCATTAACAGGCGGTATGACCAACAAAAGATGCCGTCATCAGCCGAGTAATCGTACATATACACAATTCGTTTCGTGGGCTCGTGAGATTACCCATTTCTCATTCGTGGGGAGTGACAGTGTATCCCCTTCTCTCTTCTATCATCATGACGAATCAAAACAGAAGCCAATTCATGTCGGTGTTGTTGAGGTAGAGGTAGAGGTAGAGGTAGTCGGTCCAGGTATTGCAAGAAAAAAAAAACATACAAGAACCTCGTTTAATTCACCGTCATCATCTGCATACGCTGTCCGATGCCATTGGATGCGGGTGAATCGATCGAGGCTCTGCTGAGCGCAGAGTTGGTGCTCTGGCTCTTGGGTAGCCGCTTCGAAGGGCTCGCGGCCGGATCGGTGAAGACACGAGTGAAGGCGGGGCTGCCGTCACTTCGGAGATGTTTCTCGTGGCGGGGTGTGCAGGCAGGGCTCTGCGTGAGCACTTCGGCTCGGCGGACCATGTCGGACAAGGTATGAAAGAGGCTATTAGCACGCTTGACCAACTCCTGTAGAGTGTTGGTATTGAAGAAGAGCTCCGAGTTGGATGGTTTCATGGGCGAGCTCCTGATCGGGGCCGACGATGAGCGCTGTTGCTGCATTGCCTCCATGATCGATGTGATCATTCCGTTGTCGGGCGAGTTCGACCTTCTGGGCTGGTCCGGTGTGTGTGGACGCTCGACTGGCTTGTTCTCTTCCGACGTCAGTGGCCAATTGCTGCCAAAGATGTCATCATCTGGAGAAAAGACTGATCGCCGGCGAACCACATGCCTCTCCCTGACGACGGCCGTCTTGGCCATGTCCGGGTCCGGTCTCTCGAAGGGATCATCAAAGCTATCAAGAGTCTTGGCATCGAACCCCTCTTCCAGGAAGCGCTCATCAACGGTCGAGGGATCAAAGCTATCGGACTTCCGATCTTCGTCCCTGGTCTCTTCTGCATCGGAGTCCTCGTCCGGAGATGCAAGTGCTATGATATTCTCGGCCTCTTTCCACAAGGATGGAGCATCTTCGAGCAGGTTCAAGTCCCGGCCATGGCGGCATAGCCGTTTCAGGCCATCAACCAGCAGGGAGAGCTCACGGATCTGGCCCGAGTGTGCTTTGACAGTGGGCTGTGTGGCTTGAATGGAAGCGGGAACAACCATCGAGAACGAGGTTGCCGAGTCCCTGCCTGGTGCATCTGAACCAGAATCCACCTCGAATTCAAAGTCGTCGTCCCAGTCCTCGCTGGCATTCTTGGGTCCAGATGCCCACGTACCAAACTTGGACGCCGACTTGGGGATCTCCGAGATGTCGGGAATGACCGGTACGCTCTGACTCCTGATGTGAGCGGCAACGGGACCTTTCCGATTGGAGGCGCGGCCTCCACGCAGGTCCAACTCCTGCTTGCCATGGACCGTCTTGGGTCTTGGCGAATGACCACTCATCTCGTTCTTCTCCGGTTGAGATGGCTCACTCCAGTCGAAGACGTTGCTCCGTGGGCGTTCAGCCGGGTCGCCCAGCGTATCAGCACCGACATTACCACTGATATTCGCCAGTGCCATTCGTAGATTCGGGCTCACACGCCTCGAATTGATAGAACTCGTCGGGGGCGACAAGTTATTGCTCACTCCATCCTCCTCGTCCCTTGCCCAATCGTCATCGTCGTCGTCGTCCAAAGATAACCTACTGAAGTCCCGGTTGGTGATTGACAGATCAGCCGAAGGGCGCTCCATGTCAACATCATTATTCGGGCCATGCGAGAGCCGTGGAACAAGAGGGAACTGGCGATTGGTGTGTGCAGACTGCCCTCCACGCACAGGCGTAGGGACACCCTCATCCTCCTCCATAATCTTGGTGTCACCATCCCAGGATCGTCCCAGAATCTCCTGGATCGACAGCCGCTTTGTCTTGCCGTTGCCCGCCGTGCTTGGAGGAGACTCGTCGAACATGGAATCGAGCGGCGTTTCGACTGATCGTAAGCGGTTCGAACCGGCAGTGCGGACGGAATCGAACATGGTGTCGCTCTTGAAGTCAGTGTCGTCGTCATCTCCAGAGGCGAAACCCCGCATCTCGAGATCTGACCCAGTGAGGGTGGAAGCACGTTCGTTAGAAACTTCCCGGCTCCTGGGGTGAAAGGCGTAGGTTTGTGATGGCTGCAGAGTTCCTCCTTGCAATTGGAATGCTCGCTGACCAGCCGACGAGGAGGCACCGAGCCGAGACAAGTCAACATTAAAACTTGACAGACGGGACAGTGGGGGGATGGGCGAGGATGTATCGCGGGGTCGGGGTCGTCCTTCAGAGTTAGAGACTGCTAGCGCGTCCGAGTTTTGGATCTGGTCTGGTGGCGTGAATATATCTCGTACAGCCACCCGGAGGTCCTGTTGTTCGCGGCCTGGGGCTGTCCGGACAGGGTCAGACACATGACGCTTGCCCCCGCTCTCGCCGTCAGCACCCCTCTTCGGACGACGAATACTACCGGTCCGAGAGATCCAGGTACTTGGCGCGCTGAAATGCATCGAGATCGAGCGCCTAGCACGTTTAGATGGTGTTTCATCCTCCGCGTTCGCAGCCGGATCGGCCGAGCCGTCCTGCAAGGAGGCGTCAGTACCCGGAACCTCCCCAGATGGGACCGAGGACGAGAGCATGCCCGCCTCAACAAGAAAGGCACGTGGCATGCTTCCTCGCCGGAGCAGTAGTCTTCTAGGGGGCAGAGCCGATGTGTTAGGGCTTCCCTCATGAGAACGGGACGAGTTGCGACCGGCAGACTTCATAATTCGAGAATGGAAAAATGAGGTCCAGGTGGGGTGTGGTGCTTCTCTGCGGGCCTCTGCCGGGTCCACTTCCATTCTGGTCGAATCCAGACCAGCCTGTTGGTCAAGCGAGTACTTGGGTGACGAAACCTGTCCTGCACCCATCTCAGGCACATGATTTCGTTGCAGCGTTGCAGAGCGCTGGTGGCTCGTCGCCGGCCGCCGCAGAGTCGGCATTTGGGAACGAGAGCCCCGCCTCGCCAAGGTGTCATTGCCGCTCTCCTGGCCTTGTGTTGTCCGCTTGACCAACTTGTTTCTCGAGACCTGGGGTGGAACCGAGAAGCCAGGGAGGATCGGGGCCCCCGAGCCGTGGGAGAAGGTGATTGAAGGAGAATCGGGCCCGATACTTGACCTAATGCTCCCGTGCTGAGACAGAGGCCGTATTGACAACCGTCTCATCCAGGAACCGTTCGACGAGATCGAGTCCCGCGAATGCTCAGCAATGGGCGGAGGGGCCCATTCTCCTTGCCGTACGAAAGACTGACGCCTACTCGTGCCTTTCGGGGGCGTGATTTGTGTCGTAGCGGATCGGGCTCGTCGCGTGCCCTTGGTCGTGACGGAGGATTGAGCCTGGGAGGTCTGCTGAGGGCGAGAGAATGCGTCCTGGTCGGGGATAGCACGATTTGTAGCACTAGTACCGGGACGTGAAGAGGTCGGTAGGGTGTGGTGGACATCGTAGTCTGAGGTTAGCTTTCTCTTGTTCGATGTCGGCCGAGAGGGGGTCGAGTCGGCGGGCTGAGCGAAGACCAGGCCAGCAGCCGCTGCGGCGACAACAGTGCCGGTCCCAACAAGCTGGTTTTGAAGAATGTCAGCGGTTGCTTAAGAAAAAGAAAAGAATCGAGGCGGGCTACGAAGCAGCCTTTCGGGAATCTCGAGAGGAGAGTGCCAACCATGCGTGCCTCGCAACACGATGGTGTCATGCGCCTAGTGAAACGACAAAACACAGTGGCGGTTCCAATGTAAACAAGGTCGAACGAGGGCAGCACTTACACTGGGGACCGCCTGCATGTTGGCCGGCCTTGGTTCTACTCGGACGAGGAGTAGCCGTAGGAGGAGAGGCGAGTAGAGGGGAGGACGGGGTTCGCGAGGAGGATCGTTTGCATCGTCAAGACATTGGATGGTGATTCTTTCGTCGGGAGGACCAGAGAGGAGTTGAGGAATGTGAAGACTGTCGTCTTAATTTTGCTAGACCCATGTGGATTGGCTGTGGGTTAGTGAAGAGAACTGGGGTTTGTAGGTAGCACCCATATTTTGGAGAGACATTCGAACCGACCTGGGCTTGGAGATGACCCCCCGAAAAATGCAGCAGCCGTGGGCCTTGCAATTGGCTGTGACCTCTGCAACCCAGACAATGCCAATGACAGACCAGAAACCCAAGGGCCAATGGCTGACTGTGGTCCGGAAAGCGGACGCAGCCGTCGGTGAGAGAGGGGAAAAACAAGAGGGCGGAAGGGAGGGCGTGCAACACGTCAAGTTGGGGAGGCCCAAGGAAAACAAAAAGACGAAGGAGGTCTCTGTTTCTGGCCGCGAGCAAGAAAGTTTGGGGGAGCAGATCGGAGGGTCGGCAGGTAGGATGATGAGGTGAGGTAAGGTAAGGCCAGGGCAGAAAGAGGAGGACGAATGGAGCAGAGCCAGCCAAAAACAAGCAAGCAAGCAAGCAAACGTGAGCCCGCAGTCAGGGTGCGTGAGAAAACAGGCCGATCTAGATACCACCGAGGTGAAAGTGACGACTGTAGTCTACTGCAAGTAGGTACGTAACTACTCCGTACACTCCAGGTCGGTGGAGAGAGAGACTGAAGGGTGCGCGAGAGCGAAAGAAGCTGTTTTGGAGCGGGACTTGAGATGGACTCGGCTTGGCTTGGCTCCAGCTTTCTGGGTAGTTCAATGCTAAAAGAGCGTGTACGGAGTAGGTATGTCCAGGTAGTGGGTGTCCATATGTACGCGGCGCGAGGTACCTACCCGGCTAGGTAGGTTGGTGGCTGCAGCCGGCCTATTGAGACTGGGCCTGCGATGCGCGTCGCCGACGTCCCTGGACTGGTCGCTGTGCTTGCTGCTGCTGTGCTGTACAAACAAGCACAGAGAGATGGGTAGGTAGCCGGGTTTGGCTCGTAGTCTGGTAGCAGTTTGGTTGGCAGATACAAGTAGTTACGATGCGGGAGGGATTGGTGGACACGCGCGAACTGAATGAGGTGAGGTGAGACCAGGCCAGGCCAGGGCCGGGGGGGATCAAGGCACGGGAGAGCGGGCGGATATGACGAATGGCACGCCTGGTGCTTTGTTTGGAATTGTGTCAAATGTCAACAAGGAATTTGACTTTCTTGGTCCAGGCGAGCGAGCCAGGCTCCCAGGTACCGTGCCCGGCCCTTCAATCTGAGCACCCATGCCAACAGCACCCGCCCGCGGCCATAGGCGTACATCCACTGCCCCAATCCGGGTCATGCATGCGCTGTAAATTTAGCGAAGTTGGGGTGCGGGCGCTGCATATTCAGCAGCTCCAGGAAAGGGCATCTGCTCCGCTTCACTGAAGCTGCCTTTAATTTCAAAAAGGACACAGGCTCTGCCAGGGCTCCCCATCATTTCACTCGATGCAGGTTCCTCTTTCAGCCCAGCCCGATCCAACGCCCGGCGGCCAGGGGTGCGGGTACTTGTAGAGGTAGTTATCTCTTCTTCTTCTCTGCTCATCTGCTCATCTCACTCAAAACCCCATGCTGACGGACGGGGATCGACGGCCAGATGGCAACGAGACGGCCATGTGTGTTTTACATCTCAATAGTCTTCGACATGCGTCTCCCGTCCCGCCCTATCCGTCCTCATATTGATAGAAGAGAGCCGGCGTCCGGATTCTCACTTGTTTCCTCTCCTCTATTGGGTGTTTCATCCTCCTGCCTCGATATGGGAGAGAGCATGAAGATGCCAAGATGGTGGGATCTCATATCAAGACGGACAAGGATATATGGTACCCGTTGCAGCTTGCACAATTTCGCTGGCATGCCTCGACCACAAGTACCTACTCCGTACAGTCCCTCCTGGGCTGATGGGGTGTTGTTGATCGATCTGACTTAGCGCGAATCGGCTCCAGCCTATGATTTGCGCCAGGCCAAGACTCCTTGCTCCGCGCCACTGACTACAAGTACTTCCGTACTTTACGCACGGCTTGGTAGTTAATGAGGCCTGGTCCGATGCCTTGGGGGAAGCCGGGTGCAAAACCGTCAACAAGGGTCACCCTTCTCTCCAGTTCGGGGGGACCAGGTCCTTGTTGTGCTGGATCACCATGCCCAACCCATATCAGAGAACTTAACGGACTCTCCGTTACATGGCGTGTATACACATAAAGTACACAAGCCTCTGAGCCGCGGTGACCCTGTCACAACTGTAACCGATACCTCTTCCTTCGCATTCCACACTACTTGTTGTACACACAGCACTTGGGGCAAGGCCGCTCAAACCCGGCATGTCTTACGGGTATTCCGCCCTCGTGCTCTCGACAGAAACAGGCTCCGGAAACCTGGGTCGGTGACCAAGGACCAACAGTCATCTCTCCCTCGAGCATATGCACTTCGCCGTCTTGGTAGAGGAAATCCTATCTGCATCTCGCACGGAGGAAAGAAGGTAAATGCATGCGAGCTTCTCGGCCTTCTCAGTGGACCAGACCTGGCCCGGGGAGCATAAGCGTCGAATCTG
This sequence comes from Thyridium curvatum, assembly GCF_004353045.1. Taxonomy (NCBI): domain Eukaryota; kingdom Fungi; phylum Ascomycota; class Sordariomycetes; order Thyridiales; family Thyridiaceae; genus Thyridium; species Thyridium curvatum. The sequence goes on along the minus strand of NW_022156923.1, from coordinate 2,297 downwards.
GGCACCGTCTATTAAACCTTTCCTGGCGCGTGCCATGGACACCATCGACTCCTAGGCGTGCCCGCTACTGCGGGACTGCCTTGGTTTTTCTACTTTTTTCTTACGCACGTTTTGTCCTTGTGCCACTCACTCACTCCGCCACAGTATCATCCCAAACCGAGCCCGGCCCGGGACACACCTTCCTGCCCTCGATTCTTTTTTTCTTCCATATCCCTTCTCCCACATGCTATGGAACTTCGGCAAGGGGAGAATGAGGTGCTTCTGTGCATCTTGTATATGTGTGTGCGTGTGTGCGCGGCCGCGTGTGTCCCAGTCTCGGCCGGGAAGCTCTCCGCGAACAGGCAAAAGAGCCTACAAGTGCTGCCGCATCCCATTCGTTTCGATTCACAAAGTCCCCCCTTTTTGGTTAATGAGACTTGCTGGTCTATATCTTAAAAGAGCTATAATACCATATCCAAGAGGACGGGGAACTATGGCGGAAAAGTTTTCAATTACCCCCGTCCCAGCTCCTGAAAAGCTCCTGTTGCTTTTTCCTTCCTTGATCAAAATGTTTCTGATTCATCCTTTTGTTGGGCGTCCACGTATCCGCAAAAGATACGGCGGCAATGCTCGAGACGAATGAAGGCACAGGAAAGATATTAAACAGGGCACTCCCACCAGCCCCCCTGTGACACTCCTGCATATCGACATGAAATCATGCATATGAGGCTGCCCGCTAGGCCTCACAATCAGGGAATAGCATGATCTGGACAACTGGCACGCTATCTCCTTTTCCTTTCCTTTCTCACGCACTTTGCCATGGAAAGAAGGTTACCATAAATAGTACGCGCATTTGGCGCTTGCGCTGTGTCTTGGTTCCCTGGCAGATGTCTTATTGTCTGTGTAATACCCTTGCAAGCAGGGCGTGGCACGCAGTCGTCACGACAGGAGGTAAAACGCACGCTTGGAAAAACCTCGCTCTCCGGTATTGCTTACTCTTTCGATGCTCACTCCCCTCGCTTACTCCTGTGCTCAGCCGTGGTTCCCTCGCCGGAGCCCTGTCGTGTAGTGTGATCAGGCAATCACCGCCACAGTATGACGGCGGGCCTTCCCGTGCTCTCTTTCGAGTGTTCGACTCTGACGTACTGGCCGCCCGCCCGGTTGTGTCGCCTTTCTCGAGGCGGCAGCCTCGGGCAATATAGGCATGCTGCATGGTCGCTGAGCCCGTCCCTCCCTCGAGGACGATCGCTGCTCAGGCCTTGACGCTGTGCTTTTAACCCTTGAACCACCAAGGGGCGGTGCCGTTTCCTTCTGACAAAGGCTTGCTGCCGTGTTTCATGAGGACGCTGTGCGCCCACGCATCCCGCCTTGTCAAGTCGCCACACGACATTCAGCTTGGGAGCGACCGTGTCGTAACATGAGCTGGATTGCATCGACCAAGAACGCCTCTTGCCGAAACGCCCGCCCGTTTCTTTTCAAGGCAGCAAGCGCCCAAAGTAAGCTGCAGCGTGCTGCCGTCCACCGTCCCTGCAGCGGTGGCGGTTGACCACCAGCTACCCTATTTGTTAGTCGGTTACATGTTTATTTATTTACGAACGATCTGATGTTGTTGACAAGGCGCCTTTGAGAGTTGAGAGGGCGCTTTTGGCAACCACCGGACCGCCCGTTGCCCGGAGCCCCGCCATGCAAGGAGGGCCGGGACCTCCTCTCGCTTGGCCGGCTCTAGAGGGTACTAGTGACGCCTCTTGTGCAAGCACTGGGGACTCGGTTATCGCGATGATCTCGGATCTGGAAATTTCGTGGTCCCCAGCCTCGCCCGATCCAGCAATTCGTGGTTTCTTTTCCCGGAGAGATCTTCTCTCTCTCTCTCTCCACCGGGACCCGTGAGGCTTTTCCCAACGCGATCAAACTCGACAAGCACTTCTGCCCAAAGCGTCGTCAGTTCTACGAGCCTCTTTTCTTTTTGTTTTCTCGCCACACGATAGGCGAACGGGTCTGCCCCTTCGTAAAGCCTTGGCCGACATTGCATTGCCCACTCACTCCATCCAAGAAACCGATAGTGCCGCTGCCACCACACACAGAAACTCGCACCAATGCAACGGAGCACCCTCCGGAGGTCCCATCATTTGCGGAGGCCACCGGGCCACACCTAGACTAGAGCTTGCATTAGCAAAAGATCCAACGGACACGACCAGTCCACATTTAAAGACGCATCGTAAATCATCTAAAATAGCAGAATTGGCTGTGGGGTGGCAGCGGCACTATCGGTTTCTTGGATGGAGTGAGTGGGCAATGCAATGTCGGCCAAGGCTTTACGA
>NW_022156922.1:0-17407 GCF_004353045.1 Thyridium curvatum | reverse complement strand
GAAACCAATTCGGTTCTACCCCCTGCTTGTCAATTCGGTTCTACCCCCTGTAATCATAGCGCCGTTTTATTTTGTATGGGGTTTCAATTCGGGTCTAAGAAGAACCGAATTACAGTTTGTTGTGAGTTTGTTGTGAGCGCCGTTTTATTTTGTATGGGGTTTCAATTCGGGTCTAAGAAGAACCGAATTACAGTTTGTTGTGAGAAGAACCGAATTACAGTTTGTTGTGAGGCCCCACCTCTCTACTTACACCAAAAATTAAATCAAATCTACTAGAATTAACCAGAGACTAGAGGATAGGCGTGGACAGACAAGCAGGCTGTGAGTTTCAAGACATTCAGACACTAGATACTATTTTAGAGATATCTTCACAGCATAATGATATAGAGCTAGGGTAGTCTGAATGAAAGTATTCTTTTATGGATTCACCAAACGACTACCCATTTGCGACCTGCCGAATATAGGCGTGTGCAGAGCTCTAGTTTAATTCCTGAAGCTTGCAGGCTCAGACCTGAGCTGGCTCGTACTCACTATATCTATCTCCAATTGCAACTGTCTTGCCTCCTGTAGCCCAGTCCGGGATTCCGAGGACATAGCTAGGTGAGTATTAGTATCTAGTCTGTTATAATTCTCAGGTGCAGCTCACCTGCTCTCAAACATCACCAACATATTATCGTTGCTGATTCGAACAGGCTTTTGGTCTTCCGAAATACCTGTCTCATACTCTGCTCGTGTGGGTCCATGTGCCGTTAAATTAATGTTGATTGACGAGAGCCCACTGGCATCATTCTTCCCATCTAGAGAACCTTTGATGATAGCAATGAACTCTGATGCGACATTGCGATGGAAAGAAGGTGGCCTGAATGTATCCTCGTGGACAACCCATCTCGGGGGGATAGCAAGAACATCAACCGCTGGTATTCCCTCAACGTCGCTCTTTACTGTGAAGACAGTCCAAATACAAGGATCCTGCGCGCGTCAGTACCTTTTCTTTCCCTTGTATCAAGTGTCGCCCTAAGTTACATACAGCATGATCATAGGAGATCGCACCCATGGTACAGTATTTGCCTATTAGTAAGCATTGCTCGTCAGCCAGGGCTTCTCAGAAACTAGGAGCTGGCTTACCAAGGTCATATTTGAAAGGGAAGGTGGAACCATGCCACCCAACCACGTTGAACACGCTTCCCTTCATGGTCGTAGAGAATAGTTCGCCGCAATACTTGTTAATAATCTCTGTATCAGGTCCTGGCTTATATGGCTGCAGCTGAGGAATTTGGAAGTCTCTGGCATTCGCCAGCCCACTGCTACCAATAGGCCCTAACTCAGGCAACTCAAAATGGCCTATGAATGTCTCGAGGGCGAATCCACGGATCGGACCTTCTACTAGCGAGACGTGGAAACGAATTCCGCGAGGGATGACCGCTATCTCAGAAGGGCGAACTCTCATCGGTCCCATTTCTGTCATGATGTCAAGAGAACCTTGCTGGGCAACTAGGAAAGAGGTTAATAATTACACTCGGCAACTCTTTTTCATCACGAACCTATGAGTAAGTCACCATCGGAACTAGTGAAGGCTTGATTATCTGGCATGCTTAAACCCGCAGAGTAGACGTAATACGCTAGTCCTTTCCTCATAGCAGGATCGCCTACCCCAGCAAGGACCTTAAGACCTGTTATAAAGTCATCTTGCTCATTGATATCTTGTGGTGGAAAGATATATGGAATTGGCTTGAATTGGAGATCCGACAGCTTCAGGTTGGGTAGCTTAGATCTCGGCTTCCATTCTGTGTATTGTCTCGTTGACGTTGATGGCAGTGTCCGAGAGAAATACGTCTGCTTCTGCTCTTTACGTGAGATAGTAAAGGGCGCTGTCGACAGCCGATCTGGGAAGAGGTTCACTAATGCTTTTTGGGGGTGAATACATCCCCTGGGGTTTGCACCAGGAATAGACTCCGACCTAATTCTGCTTAGCATATATTCTAATTTAACAGATATACAACAGCTTACTCATGGTAGTTGTTTAAACCGTATGCATATTCATAGGGATCTCCAACTGTGAATGTTGACAATGTCTTGGCCGTAACACCATTCTTGGTGTTTTGGTTCTCTCGAACCTCAAGATGTGAGTTTACCATGTCGAAAGTTAGTGCTTTGGTTCTGAGTTCCCCCCGAAAGTTGGAGTAACGATAAGAGTAGACTATATTGCGATTAGCCGAGATGCGCAGGCATTAATGGCTGTTTTATCGACTCTCTTCATTCTATGGGAGACACTCCCGGCCGTCTCGTTGGCACTCCTTTGTTGGCCTATTTGTTGGCCTATTTGCCGTTTCTATCCGATAGCCCACCCTACGGTTTATTGCCCTTCACGACCTGTTTCTTCTTCGGCATGCCATCAAGAACGGTTTAAGGCCGTGCAACGTAGACTTCTAGCTGCCTTTACCAAGCTCGACCAGTTCAGGGCCCTAGCTCTGAAGGTTGAGTCATTCCACAAGGCCTTACTTGACGCCATCTTCAAAATGCGGAGCCCCGCTCTTCGGATGCTCACGGTGGAAAGCGGTCCGTGGGGCATAACATATTGGGCATGGGTAATACAAAATACAGGGTCCCGAAACTTCCGAAAACTGGGATACTCGCGGCAGCTCCTTACTGTGACCAGAACTGTGCGATGCCCAAGGCTCTTTAGTCTCCCATTGCTTTACAAACTAGTAAATCTCTAATCAGACTATTTATGTACATATTAACTCACCCCTTGGAGTCGCTAGCAGACACCATCTTCAAAATACGGAGCCCCGCTCTTCGGATACTCACGGTGGAAAGCGGTCTATGGGGCATAACATATTGGGCACGGGTAATACAAAATACAGGGTCCCGAAACTTCCGAAAACTGGGATACTCGCGGCAGCTCCTCACTGTGACCAGAACTGTGCGATGCCCAAGGCTCTTTGGTCTCCTATTGCTTTACGAACTAGTAAATCTCTAATCAGACTATTTATGTACATATTAACTCGCCCCTTGGAGTCGCTAGCAGCATCAACATTGCAAGAAAACATCCTTTCATCATCATGTCAGCAGAAAGAAGTGTCCCGAATCGGGAGCCTACAACTCCTCAAGGCGTCTCTGCTCGCTTTGTTGGATTAAACACGCCCCCTAAACCACGAGCACCCAGTGGCCAACATACATGCCAAGGTTTGTACTGGACCCAGGATGGAAAAGCACCACCGAAGGTTGCATTCATAGCAACCCATTATAACGCAGACTTCTCGGAGCATTATCTTTCTGGGCATCTTGCCGCGCATGGTTTCGGATTTCTTGGGTGGAACACCAGATATAGGGGCCTAGAAGACCTCTTTATCTTGGAACCAGCATTAGATGATATTGCTGTGGGATGTCGTTGGCTTAAAGAAGTTGCTGGTGTCCAAAAGCTTATTCTTCTTGGCAATTCGGGGGGTGGCTCTCTCATGGCCGCTTACCATGCCAAGTCGCGAGAGGTCGAATCATATCCCAAAGCCGATGCTTTCGTTTTCCTCAGCGCTCATACGGGGCGACCTGAGGTTCTTCGCGATTGGCTGGATCCCGCTGTCATCGATGAAGATGACCCGGTCAAGACCGACCCCAGCCTGGACATGTATAACCCCGCGAATGGACCACCATACTCTCCAGAATTCGTCAAGCGTTATCGAGCTGCTCAGGTACAGAGGCACAACCGCATTGATGAGTGGGTGAAGAAAGAACTGAAACGCCTTAATGCGGCCGGCATCCCGGACCGGATCTTCCCCATTCATCGGACGATGGCAGATCTCAGATTCGTGGATGGGTCAATCGAGCCTTCAGATAGGCCAGTTCCTGCCTGCTACTTTGGCGACCCGGCAGAATCGAATCGCGGCATTGGCCTCGCAGGTCGCTCCAGCTCTTTACTGACTTGGCTGTCTTTGTGGAGCATGCAAGACTCCAAGATACAGTTTAAGACCTTTGCAGCTCAGTGGAAGGTCCCGTCGATCGTGATTCAGGGCAAGGCTGATGTTGGTGTATTTACCTCGAATGCTGGCAATATCTTCGAAAGTCTTGAGACCGAAGATAAGGAAGTGCACCTTATCCCCGGGGGGCATTATTTTGACGACAGTAAGGAAACTTTTGATGAGATGCTTAATTTGATCCTTAACTGGGTCGAAAAGCGATTTCCAAGCTCGAAGGCATAATAGAGAAAAGACTTGCGTAGTCTGATATTAGCTGGAATCGGGTAAATTACCTCTATGAACAATCGCGTGAAAACTTAAGGAAGACTGTGATATGTACCTGCGGATGGTTGTATCCTGTACGTAGACCAGACAAGATTAGGGCATCTCTTTTCTGCTTTTAGCGAACAGGAAAGGAGAGGAGAGAGAAGTGAGGTTACTTCTATTCCGTGTACATCAACTACCTTCAAATTGACAGAGGCAGTCCATTTTTTTATCGTCGTTGAGAGTAGGAATCGGGATAGAGCTCAAGTAATTGCTCAAGTAATTGCGAAAAGCTAATAAGCTACATGACTAGAATATGGCAATTGCATTTGGCGGGCTGCCAATACTCCCCGGCACGTTCAGAGGGCTACTTGTCAACATAAAACTATACCGGCCCAATCGGCTGCAGGTTTTGCTCAGCGCCTCAAGATCCCATAGTTCCCCAATCGGCATCCCAAACATGGCTAGAAAATACTGGTGGAGTACCAATCCTGACACAGCGCCCTCACTGCCATCATCATTGAGCGGCGGCATCGCTTCAAATGCAATCATGTCCCCTGCGACTGCGGCGAAGTGTTTGTTCCAGAACCATTTAGCGCTCTCCTTGCTGCCATCAACGCCAATGGATCGGTAAGTTGATAACGCTTCGGACTGTTGTTGACCTGTCATAGTGCTCAGAGCTTCGGTGAAACCAGTACGAATGATGAGAACGTCGCCTTGTCGAAATTTGACTCCCTGGTCAGCAGCGACTTGCTCAATTTCACTAATCTGGATACGGTGTGCGTCAAATAGGTCGTATTGTACACCTTTATGATCAGCCCATGCTTTATAGTCGATCAGAACGCCTCTCGCAACGAGGCAACCTCGGGAGTGCCAGTCTGTCAGGGGTGTTCAGCAAGTTGTGATTACTGAGGTTCACATGAACGTACGATCCAGTGTCGGGTGCTTTTGATCCTTATCTTCATCGCCAAAGTTTTGTTGAAAAGCTTCAATAGAGCCTTTCGTGCCATTGTATGCGGTGCCGGTTGGCTGGTGGTTAAAATGGCATAGACTGTCCCATTGCGAGCTGCATTGTGTATTGAAAGAGATCTATCAAAACCTTTAGATCTCTTTGCGTTAATCTTCCATACTGTTTAAGTTTAAGAAGCATACCTCATCATCGAACCCGTGCAAAGGCATAGCTGAGTCCCTGAAATCGATGACCTTATGCTCAAGACCCTTACGGAGGAAGGATGGGGTCTCAATTGCACCAATCGGCCAGCTAACACATGTCATGTCAGAATGTCATCCCGAAAGATAGGGCAGAAGAAACGCACTTTAAGGAGACAGAAATACCCTCCTGGATCTCAGAAGCAGCTGCGGTTACTATATCTGGCGTTATCAGATTGATAGTGCCAAACACATCCTTCTTGCCATCCGTGTCAAAGACGCCCCAGGCACAGCCTTGTGGCATACCCTGTATAGCAGGCAGATTGTCAAAGTCTGGCAGTTTGTAGCCAGCCATCTCGGATCCTATGTACAACTAGATGGCTTTTTCGGGCTGCGTACGTCAAACAATGAAAGCGGAGAGAGTTGAGGGACAAGGTCAACCCGTTGAACGCTATGCTATTATATCCTGCGTGCGTGGCCGTCTCCAAGTCCTTCCCGCTAAATGAAATTACGTTTGGCCTAGGCACACTTTGACCCTATGTTGAGCGGGGAACACAAGTGCAGCTTCGCAAAGTTCAAGCCTACCAGCATTTCATAAGGACGAACCGATGCAATGGTGGATATGATCGGCAAATTCATTCTATGAAGGACCTACGCATCTTCTGATACGGATACTCACGGGTTGTGGGGTAGCTGGGTTAGCATTGAACTTAATTACTCCGAATCACGGGCCCTCCTAATATGCGTTCGGTTTGACCTTGGCTCTTAGATAGCCCCCCAAACAACTATTATATTATTACCCTTGCTACGCACGTCCGATGTACGGTTATGTGCAACATCGATAACGAGTCCAAATTGCATTTACAGACTACTCATTCTTCTCCGCCGCAGCACTCGTCTATGCTCTTCGTGAACAGAAAATGACAGACAATCAGGCCATGCACTTCCTTATTGTGGGCGCTGGATTTGGCGGATTAGCCTGCGCCCTCGAACTACAGCGCAAAGGTTGCACAGTCCATGTACTCGAAAAAGAAAAACAATTATCAGAGTCAGGTAAGTCTTCTAGTACCAGACGACCCACAATCATCAAGTAACACTTCTCCAGGTGATGTTATAATTATCGCTGCCAATGGCACGATAGTCATCGAGAAATGGCCAGCCGTATGGAACGACCTGAACGTGACCGCGTCCAAGATTCCGGCCATTACAATCCAAGACAGCGCTGGGAAGCTCCTTGTTTCCCAGCCATGGGATGAGGCGTACAATGGCCACATCAATATCTGGACCAGCCGTGCTCGATTGCAGAAAGCCATGTATGACGAAGCAATCAGACAAGGAGTCAAGATCACCTTCGGTGCCAAGGTCTCAGATCATTGGGAAGAGGGTGATTCGGCCGGAGTTTTTGTCAATGGCGAGAAACTTGTCGCAGATGCGGTCATCGGGGCAGATGGAGTCTACAGCAAGACGCGAACGTACATCACAAAAGCTCCTGATTCTCCTACGCGGAGCGGTGTTGCCATATACCGCTCATGGTTCCCCATGGACCGCCTTCTTGAAAACCCTTTGACCCGTGATCTTGCAAAAAATGCAAAGGACTCTAGCTTCGTCTGGATTGGAGAGGACCGGCACGCTATCGTGCATTTCAACTCGACCCTCCAGCATGTCGGGGCTTTCCTCACTCACAAGGACACTTATACAGTTGAAGAGTCATGGAGCTACCCGGGAAAGGTCAAAGACATGCTGGCCTTCGTCGAAGGATGGGATCCGCTTCTACGTGCCGTGTTCTCCCAGATCCCTGAAGAAGTTCTCATCGACTTCAAGTTGCTCTGGAGAGACCCTATCAAGAAGTGGGTATCTGACGCTCAAAGGGTCGTACTAATTGGCGATGCCGCTCATCCACATTTGCCAACCTCTGCCTCTGGTGCTGCTCAAGCTCTAGAGGATGCGGCTACGTTGGCTGCTCTAATTGACAAAGCTGGCAAGGCCAACATATCAAAAGCTCTGATGGCTTTCGAGAAGATACGGTGAGTGCTAGGCTCCTTGTTCTCATGACTGGAATTTTACAAAGATTTTTTGCAGTTTCGAAAGAACCACGGCGACTCAACGAATGGGGTGGGAGACACGTCACAAATGGCACCAGACAGACTGGGACTTGGTCCGAGAGAACCCAGAATACCTACAGATTCCACAGCCAGACTGGCTTTACGGTGCGGACCCAGAACGTTACGCGTACGAGAACTATGATTCTGTGATCGAGCATCTAGAGAAGGGCACTCCTTTCAAGAATACCAACATCCCACCTGGCTATGAGTACACAGAGTGGTCGACTGGAGAGCTGACGGAGTTGGACAAACAGACTGGGGACGAAAGCATTTACATTGTGAAGTAAGAACACAACTTAGCAGGACAAGAGCAGATTGTAGCAATTGGTTCAACATGTATCGCCTGCCGAAAACCACTCCAGCCCGCATCAATGTTGTAGTGTCTATGAGAGTTTGACCAAACTGGAGAAAATATAGAGCTATACCTACCGGTGTACTATTTCCTTGGAAGAAGCCGTTGAGTGTATACCTCTGACCTCGGTCAGTTGAATATCACAGGTGTGATTAGGGTGGGCTCTGAAGACTTGCCACATAAATCTCCTGCCTGATCATGGGCTAGGTATGGGTACCGAGAGGCCCATCGCCCATCAGAAACACACCAAAGGCACTTCATTAGGGACAATTTCTCATCCATCTGCCGGAGGCTTGACTTGGATTCCATTTGGGACTACGGAGCATCAATCAGAACAAATTTCCACGTGCCAAATCGAGGCGTTGTTGGTTACTTCTTGCTCTTCCTCATGTCCATTCCCTCATAGCCTGGAAGCTTCCAACTACCTGTATCCTCCCTCATGATGTGCTTGGCAAGCACGTCTAATCTGAAAAAAGATGCAACAGACAAGATGAAATTCAGAATAGCAAGCATGAATGCACCCGATGGCATCATATGCCAGTAGGTCTTGTCTTTCTCGATCCCTTTCTGAACCGTTTCCATGAAAGGCCGGAAGCGCTCTTCATAACTATGCAAGGCCAATGAGAGATCCTCCTTGGAGCCATTAGGTCCGCCACAGCGAGCCATGATCTCTCCAGCGAGAATGTAGGCACCGACTAAACTAGATGTCGTGCCCATTCCGGTTGTTGCAGTAGGACAGGAGGCTGCATCTCCCAGAAGTGCAACATGCCCTTGAGTCCAGGAGTCGATCCTGACAACACCCATGTGCTCGCAATAAAAGTCGTCAGACTCTTCCATTTGTCTGACTAGTTCTTCAGAGCACCAGCCAGCGGAACGAAACAGCTCTGCGAGCACGGCCTTTTCTTGATCAATGCCGGCCTTGCGAGCAGCCAGGACTCGATCAGAATCAGTCAGGCCTACCAGATACACCTGAATGCGGTCCTTTTGGTGCCTTCGGGTGAACAAAAGTCGTTTGCCTGGAGCAATGTAGGCCGTTCCCTTGTATATCTCCCTGTCCGTAATTTTGCGAGGTATGGTGAAGTAACCAGCATAGACTCCAAGCAAGTGGATTGGGTCTTTCGCCTGAGCTCCAAGCATCTGCTTCCGGGTACGAGACCACTGCCCATCGGCACCAATGAGAAGGTCATAGCGGTCCTTATTGCCATTTGAAAGCTCAACTTCGACAGAATCGTCTAGCTGTTTGAAGTTCTCGATGAATGCCCCAAACACAAAGCGTACACGATCCTTGACCTTGTTGTACAATAGCTGGATCAGGTCACCTCTCATGATCTCGTAATCCGTGGTGAAACTTTGAAGCCCTTCGCCGGTCGCGTTTACCGGAAAGTATGCAACTCTTTTCCCATTTCTGTTCACAAACTCGAGTCCTTGTTCTTTGACCGCCGCGTTGCGGAAATCAGTCTCGAGACCCATTCGCTTCAAGACCTCTATTCCATGTCCGCGGATGTCGATCTGGAGGCCAGTAGACCTTAAGTCGGGATGTCGCTCGAGAACTGTTATGTCGTGCCCCTGTTGTGATAGCCAATATGCAAGGGAGTTACCAGCAATGCCGGCACCGCATATCATAATCTTGAGTACGGCCATTTTTGTAGCTGTGGTTCCTGGAATTGTATGCAAATGCAGGGGTCGGTAAGAAGACTTCTCGGCATCACATAGGCAATGTAAAAAATCCAGAAAGGAAGCCAAGATATAAACGAAAGGGAGCAATGCACAAGGCCAACCCTCATCTCAAAAGCATATCATGCAATATGCCGAAGCAACAAATCACCGAAGGGGTTAAGGCGGACTTTCAGCTTCGGGAAGTCTTGGGTAGTTTCGGGATTGGGTAATATGCCGACTTTTAGCGCCATCCCCTTTTTCGGGATTGGGTAATATGCCGATTTTTAGCGCCATCCCCTTTTTCAGCAGTTTTACGTGAATCTCGGGCATTTTGGACCCGGATCTCTTATTCTTCTCCGGCCCCGAGGAGCTTAACTAGAGCACTTACCGGGAACCACCTCATATGCTTATGAGCAACGCTTAGAACGGACGAAGCTGTTTTGGGTTTTACCCTATCACTATACTGCGAGATCTAATTCACGTCAGGCCTATGCTAATCTTAATTCGAGAATGATGAAAATTAGGCGATAATAGCATTGTCACCTTCCAAGCAAGTCTTCTTGTTCGTTGAATAGTTTTGTTAGGAAAACCCGATCTATTTCCTATTTTCTTCTTGGTCTGGAGATATCCTAGAAGCGATCTGCTGGCTGCCACTCGGAGTCGATACCTGCTAGGCGGCTAAAAGCGTCCAGAGAGTGCCAGGATGTAGCGAAATCCGCGGGTAGACCGGGAATACTGAAGACTTCCTGATTCCAATTGACTCCAGGAAGCAAGGATGTTGATGCCGACTCACCATCTCCCGATGACGACGGCTCGCTGAGATCTGCTAAGACTTGCGCAACCAAAGCTTCTTCAGGGTTGGTAGAAGCTGAAAAGAAGATATTCACCTGCTTCCTGATCTTTCGGACGTGCGATTGGAAGAATGTAAGAGTGTCGCGCGAAACATCCAATTCATCCATGTCTGCTTCTCCTAACGCTTTGGCACATTGTTCCAAGTCCGACAAGGCTGTTTGCACATCTTCTCTGCTGGTGCAGATTGGAATGGCTTTGAAGAGAAACAAAAAAGCAGAGAGAATAGATTGCAGCTGACGAATGGGAACAAAACGTAGACGGCCATTATCCGCCATTGCCATTGTGATCCGGAGGACGCTGGTGCTATTAGTAATGACTTCGTTAATGAAAGCGAAGTCCTCTGGAAGATAGCAGGTGGAGAGTAGTTCGAGTCGATCTTTCTTCTGGCATGTAGTAAAGGTCTGAGATGGACTTCTCTCAAGAACCGCTTGAATGGCTAAGGCATGAGTATACGTTCTCAGGTGGTGATACTCAATCAATAATAGACTCTGAACGGCCTGGTTCATGACTGTAGTAAGAGTTGTTAGAATCTTTCCACCAGACGTCGAACAGTATAGAAGCGGCTTTAGGACTCTATTGAGCGAAAGACATGAATAGATACTTACCTAACTGGGATGCCACGAAGTCATCATACCATTTCGAGAGGGTCACCACAAAGCTCTGCAACATGATGATATAGTCGCCATTGCGAAGATGATCTTTGGTGCTGGTTGGGCTGCGAAAAAAAATGGCGGCAGCAGCTCGACTGAGACGAACCAAAGAAAGCCATAGCTCCATTGATACATCGTTACTGTCAGTTCCAGAACGGTCAATTCCTTCCACAGGTAATACGGCCCGGGCTAGGATAACGTCTTGTGTAAAGGTATTCTGGAATCCGAGGCGGACGGAAAGATTGGTCACATAGACATACAGCAGCTTTCTGGTGTGCAGAGGGCCTAACCAGTCACTGCCTAGCGTGCCGCTGGAGAAGCAAGCGTCTACAAAGACTCCGGCTTCATGGCCGAGGTTCAGAGCCGCCCCTACCATCATCCATGAAATACGATCTGAATGCTTGGCTCGAGCCAAGAGCTCCTGTTCGTACCTGGACGCGGGCGATTGCTCTCGTCCTTCGGAGGCCGCCTCACCAGAGAGCCTCGATTCTGTGCCCTGCCATGTCTCGTTTTGAGTAGTGGAGACAGATCGCAGGGCTCGGGGATGCCATTCAGAGAGCAAAAGAAGGCTTTGCAGTGTGGCCCAGGTGTGACTTCCTCGCAGGTACTTTTCTTGGCCATACATGAGCAGCTGGATGAGCCGCTCACATTGCTGCCATAAATGATGATGAATAAGATAGAAACGAGTCAAGCCACCAGACCCGGGCAAGGTGAAGAATCGTGAAGCGATCATGAGGATGGTAGTGCATAGCATAGGCTCTTGCGCGATTCGGGCATAGCGTGACTTTCCGATCTCAATCTCACTCATAAAGGCGGGGCAAAAAGGCGATAGATGGCGATGAAACCTGGCAAGAGTTAAAAGGCCTGCCCAGACGAATGCCGTGGGAACTTACAAGTCCATGTAGGTCAATGCCTCTTGAGCTGTAAACCAGCCCATCCGCACGTAGGGGATCTGATTCCACACGTCAAGGACCCCATCTTCTAGTTGTGACAACTCATCCACGCTTGGGGGATGCCACGGGTTGCCGAACTGGGTTCGTTTCTGCTGACTTGCTGGCGCTGGGAAAGGCGACACCGGGATAGATCCGGAGGGGGCCCCTTCCTGAGACACCCGGGGCTCGTTGAAGAAGCCTAGCGCCTCGCTCGGGCACATGGTCCGTTCCAGGAGTGATGCGGGAGAGTGGGCTGGAACCTGGGGTCGATGGGCACTGCTGGAAGGTTCTCGCCCGGGCGTTAGTCGAATCACATACTCTATGAAGAATGGACGCATCCTTACGGCGGTTGGTCTCGGATCCTGTAGTACGAGAAGCGGTATCATTGTTCCAGGTTTGCGGTTCGGTTTGGGCCTCAGCTGCATCCGTAGCCACCCTTCCGCCTGTGTCTATTGGTGGTTGAGTAGCTTCAGCCCACTGCGACACGTTTCGTGTCCTCGGACCTCGCTTCGTGCGGTCAAAAACACATTCGCGGTGTTCGCGCCGGCATTTGGCACAGGGTGGGCCCGTACCAAGGACACATTTGACCTTGTGACTTCGGCAAACGGTGCAAGCCGCATATCCGCGCCGGTATTGACGTGGGGGGGAAGTTCCGGATATGGCCGGCATCATTCTTTTTTTTTTTTTTAGGAAAGATCAATCGTACGGTGCGCGGAATTTTGGGGGCGGGTTGCACGGCCTTTTTAAGTTACCCTGGGCGGAATTCCGGACTATTACGAACGGGCAAAATCTGGGGTTTCAAATGCGGGGGGTGACGGAGGCCGAGGCCAGGTGGTAATTGTCCGAACCCGTGTTGGTTTACAAGTAAACTCTCTGCCGTAATTAGCTCGGAGACTGTGGAATACATGCGGGGGCGATTCAATCTCTCTCTCTCTCTCTCTCTGTGAGGGCCAACGCGGGGGAACAAGACCAACAAGGGTCGTCTGTGGTAGATGGTTGTATTCTTATCTAGTCTAAGTGTATCAGGCACTGTGTACCTTCTAGTACAAATAAATAGTGGCCAAACATCATAGTGGATACAGGCTGGCTACAGTGGGATACCCACTGTAATCTGACACTCTCTCTGTGTGTGTGTGTATGTGCACAGGGAAGCCAGAAGCGACCGCCCACCATTAAAGTCTATTCAAGGCTCTGCGGGGAAGCGAAAGGCGATTACTGTTAGACGCTTTCTAAATGGTCATGTTTAACAGCTGGAGGCGTGCATGTTCTTTTGTTGTAGTTCAACTGTGCAAGAGTGGCTGATTATCGAGGAGGCCTCTGTCGGTAAGTCGCGGCAAGTTTCGCGTTGTGGGGCTGATTTGGTTCGCCTCGTTTGCAGATCAGGGGCAAAAAGGCCGGGAAGGTCTAAGAGGACGATTGGGCAAGCCACTACGACTAATCCATGTGATGAAACCCCATTTCCAGGTTCTCAACATTCCGCAAATCCAGGGGCGGGCGGGAAATCCTTAATCAAGCTAGAGCTAGACTCATTCCCAATATTCTCTAGCACCATCCAACAACAGGCCGCTTCGCGCTGGTCTTGAAAGGCTGTCTAAATCCTGCAATATCCGCGTGTTCTGGTGGTGGATATCAGCCGCCGTCCGTAGCCCTCCTCGCCAGTACAATAGCAGATAAGATCAGCCGAATGTATATAAAAACAAAATCACCGTAGTTAACATCTTCGGTATCATAGTCATCTCCTCGCTCTATTTCTGTTATCGAGCATACCTTGAACATTGACACGGCGGCGGTTCTCGAGACATCCCCAAGACATGTCGGAGCATACTTTGCATCGTGACCTTTCCGAATACGCTCGTCGGCGGCAGAAAGACGGTCCATATGCCGAGGATCTTGAGGTCGACACTCTTGTAGTTGGTGGAGGGTTCGGAGGGACGTACCTGCTCTACGAATTGCGCAAAGCTGGCTTCAAAACCGTTGTCTATGAGGCCGGCGAGGGCTTTGGTGGCACTTGGCGTTTCAACTCCTATCCCGGTCAGTACTTTCTACATGATTTGTCGCAAACCTGTTCTTTTAGTGACCGCAGTAGGCTCTCGAGTTGATTCCGAGACCCCAATCTACCAATTTGCTATACCCGAAGTCTATAAGACATGGACGTGGTCGACCAATTACCCCGATTACCGAGAAATACAAGCTTACTTTGATCATCTGGACAAGGTCTGTGATCTGAGCAAGGACACTGCATTTAACACTGTTGTCACGTCGGCCGAGTTCGATAGTGGCACAGGGAAATGGACGGTAGGAACGGCCGACGGTCGTACCGCTAGGACAAAATATCTTATCATTGCGGCCGGGTTCGCTTCCAAAAGATTCATTCCAGATTACCCTGGGGTGGATAAGTTCAGAGGTCAAATCCATCACTCTTCATTCTGGCCAGCCGGGGGGATTGAGCCTGCCGGAAAGAGGGTTGCTGTCGTCGGGACCGGCGCCAGGTGAGTTCGTCTGCTCAGCTTGATGGAAGTGTTGCAAAGGCTTCCCTAGCTCTCTTCTCGGTCTCCGAGCCCCAATTTTGCTTTACTAACAGGTATCAGCGGTATTCAAATCATTCAGGAATGGGCTCCGAAAGTCGAGCAGCTCGTCGTGTTCCAGCGCACACCGAATCTCACTTTGCCTATGGGAAAACGTGATATGACAAAAGAGCAACAGGAATGCCTCTACCCCGTTTATGATGAGCTCATGCGCTTACGGGAGACGACTTTTGCGGGCTTCATTTACGACTTTGTTGAGCGGGGCACATTTGAAGACAACCCTGAGGAGCGCGAGGCTTTGTACGAACAGCTATGGCAAAAGGCAGGATTCAATATCTGGCTAGGCAACTACAAAGACTCTCTCTTCGATCCCGCCGCAAACAGGTTGGTGTACGACTTCTGGCGCAGGAAGCAGTCAGCCCGGATTAAAGACCCGCGAAAGCGGGAGCTACTGTGCCCTCTTGAGCCACCTCATCCGTTTGGAGTCAAGAGGCCATGTCTCGAGCAGAATTTCTATGAGGTCGTTGATCAAGATAATGTCGTGCTTATCGATATCAGTGAAAGGTCGAACAACAAGATTGTCGAATTCACTGAGACAGGTATACGAACAAGTGACGGCAAGCATTATGAGGTTGATATTATTGTGCTAGCAACCGGCTTTGATGTCGGAACCGGAGGAATTACAAACGTAGGGTTTCTTTTGCAATCTTAGGCATGTCAATACCCGCTAACATTTGATTCAGATGGGTCTAAAATCCATACATGGAACGACACTTCGGGATGAATGGTCCAATGGCGCGTATACCTACCTAGGGACAACAATCGCGGGTTATCCAAACCTCTTTTCTATTTATGGCCCGGTATATCACTACCCTCATTGATTTTCCGTCCGTCCTTGTGTTGACATTTATTACAGCATGGCCCAACCTTGTTAGCAAATGGGCCTACTTGTGTGGAAGTGCAAGGCCGTTGGATACGAGACGCGATCAAACTTGCAGAAAAGGAAGGATTTAAGTACTTCAACCCGACACACGAGGCGAGCAAAAAGTGGAAGTCTCACGTTATCGAACTAAGTGACGCATCTCTTATCTCGAAAACACGGAGCACATACATGGGCGGTAGCATCCCTGGCAAACCCATGGAGCCGATCAGTTATGCAGGGGGTGTACCAGCTTATGTAAAGGAGATTCGGGCAGTGTTGCCAGGTTGGATTGGGTTTGAGACCGTGAAGAACTTAAAGTGATCTATCTACTCAAGTATTGGAGACGTGAACGGGCCCCGTTCGCGCTTTTGCTCCAATCGGCTGTCATACGTTTCAACAGGGGTACGAGAAAATAAGAACGGGGCCCGTTCTCAGGTTGGACTTTTTCCATCCGTCAGAAAACGGGCCCCGTTTTCACGTCCCACGTCGCGTCGGGCAAGTCCATCTCATATAGATAGGAGTATAGGAGTATGCCATGCCCCTTTTTGTGTAGATATAGATACACTACTACACTACGTTTAGGTTATCCAGGTCTGCCTTCTCCCATCCCATCCCATCCCAATGGTTCAATTAACCCCAGAGTAATATTCCTGGCTGGAAGGACTACAACTCTACTTTAACCTTACCACACTTAGTAAACAATCTCTACTAAGAGATGATTTAAAACTCTATATAAAAAAACTAGTACTATTAATTATAGGGGTAAGAGATAATTTAAAATTTAGTTGTAGAGATAATTTACTCTAACACTAGTAAAATAGATAAAAATAGTATATAAAGAAAGGTAATCATTATAATTATTAAAGTTATTAGACTTATATCATATCTATTACTAAGAGGCCCTTATATTACCTATATCTATATATCTCTAGATAGAGGCCTCTATCTAACTAAGTATAGTATAGAAGTTAAGAAGAGCAGACTAGAAGAAACTGCTTCTAATAGTATAGTAAATAAGGGTAATATAGAACTTATAGACTATATATTTTAGTTAGCTATTCTTATTCTTATTAATATTAATATTATTATTATTATTATTATCTTATAGCTACTATAGCTTCTCCTCTATAACTAGCTTCTTCTTATTCTAGGCCCTTAGGATATTAATAATAATATCTATAACCTGCTATTATATATTAGTTAGCTTAATAATATTATATAGCAATCTATAATCTATATTACTTCTTATAAAGTAGCTATACTCTAGGTATACAACCTAATAATAATAGGCTAAGAGTTGCTTTATCTACTAGAAGTATTTTACTAGAGAGGACTTAAGCTTAAACCTATAGAAGCCTATAATCTTAGTGCTTACTAGATTGCTAGTCTTATTATCTTAGAACCAGCTTAGCTATCTAGCTCTTTATTAGATTATCTTATAGTCTAGAGATTAATTACTATAGAGTTAGTATATAGTATAGAGATATATCTTAATAGTCTTAAGTATCTAGACTAGATCTATATCTATATACTTTAGGCCAGCCCTATCCTATCTACTACCTATCTCTTATTCTATTAGCTCTATATATAGAAGCTTATATAACAACTAGATCTTAGAGTACTTAAGTCTCTTAAGATAATAAGAGAATGCTATATATATAAGCTAGAGGATATAGTCTATTAAGAAGGCCTTCTTAGTTATAATAATATCTATCTCTCTATTAATATTATATATAATCTAGATGAGATTACCTCTTAGCTAGATAAAGAGCTAGCCCTCTACCTATAATATAGGTGGTACTATAGACAGCTTATTATTTATTAAAGTTAGTACTGCCTCTTCTAATCCTACTTCTACTTCTACTTCTACTTCTACTCCTACTCCTACTCCTACTCTAATATTAATAATAAAGTAGTTAATATAGTGTGACGATCCTTGATCCCAAGAGGCAAGACTACTTCGTAGGATCGGAAGCGTGTGGGTTTATGTAAGCAGTAAGTGATGGGCGCTGCTGAGCAATGGTGGTTGACTTGATCGTAGCTAAGATAG
>NW_022156921.1:0-17843 GCF_004353045.1 Thyridium curvatum | reverse complement strand
AACTGCTGCTAACTGAGCACTGGTTAGCACGCCGTTTCGGGCAGGCGGTGTGTGGTTTTCTGCCGGCCAGTCCTGCGGCCCGTCTGGGGCGGTGCCCCGCGGTAACTGCGGCTGGTTTCGTGACATATCTATAGTAAGTAGACCTTAAAGTAATTATATAGAAGGCTTAATAGAAGAGGCCCTATAAAGTTATTATTCTTATAAATAAGATGATTAATAGTCTTAAGCTTATATATCTTATTGTCTTTTTAATATAAAAGAGGTATTATAGGTAGTCTAATAGCCTTATTATTAAATTTATTTTTATTAGTCTTATTATTAATATTAATAATAGCCTTATAGCAGTCCTCTAGGTCTTTTTACTTCTTCTTAATATTAGTAATTATATTTTTATTAATATAAAAAGTATAGAGTTATAGTTAAATTAATAGATATTTTACCTTAAGAGCCTTTTAAAGTAATATCTTATAGTTAGTAATAATAATTATTAGAGCTAGGATATTATAAGAGGTCTAGAAGTAGACTAATTAGCTAGCTAGCTAGTTATAATCTTCTTCTTACTTATTATTAATAAAGATAAAGGTAGTAGTAAAATTAATGCCTATATTAATTATACTAATAATCTAAAAGAGAAGTATATTATAGTAGTTAGTTTTATAGGTATTATTATATTATAGGGTTATTAGAAACTAATATTATATCTATAGAGCCTAGAGATAGCTCTAGAAAAGTACTATAAGCTAATAAGGATTATTATCAGTATATTAAATAGTATATAGCAGGCCAGTCTTATTAAGATACTTAAGAAGATATTATATAGCTATATAGCCCTCTAGAGCCTTAAGTTAAAGGCATAATTAAAAATTAGTTATATTAAGAAGAAGAAAGATCTTATTAGAGAAGGCCTCTTATAGAGCTAGCTTAATATTATATAGTTAAATAGAAGTAATTTTAAATATTATAATAATTATTATTACTATCTTAAAAGTAATTCTTTAATAAACTTAATAGCTAGTAATTAGGCTAGATAGCTTATAGTTATAATAATTATAAATAGCCTTAAAAGTCTATTAATAATTATTCTTCTTTAATATCTTAGCTATAGCCTTCTATAGATAATTAAACTCTTTAAATATATATATCTTTTATATTATAACTCTAGATAGCCTAAAGTAGCCTTAATTATATCTAATATTAATTCTTATAGCTAGCCTATCTTATATATTTAAAGACCTTATCTTAATAAAGGCAACTCTATTCTTTTTAGTCTAATTATTTAATTTAATTATAAGATTATTACTAATATAATAGATAGTTATAAAAAGACTATAGTTTAATAGAATAGAGGTAGTAAGATTATTAAAGGGCTAGAAGGCTAAAGACAAGAGATTGATATCACTTAATAATTTAAAGAGGGACAGTAATTTAAAATCTATTTTAAATTAATAATTAGGCAGATATCATTAAGAAAGTTCAAGAGCTTCAATTTCTAATGATATATATTAATGTGGCGGCCGTCATAGTGGTTTGAAATTGATCATTTGTTATGTTTCGTGTTTGGTGGAGATTGGGCGTGTTGAAAAACCGGCAAAATAATGGCGGTGTGGAAATTGTGGAGAAAGCCGTCCCCCGATCGCTTTTTTACAGTCCCCCGATCGGGTCTCTCTTTTTTTGTCCTTTGATCTTCAAACCTAGACAGTCTTGGCAATATGCCAGAACAAGAAGGGGAAAACAATGACACATACAGTGGTTGGGACGATGTGAGACCGATCCTGATTCCACATCTCATCCGTCCAATCTTGGAGGATGCCTACACACAGAGTACATGTCCAACACTAGGCATCTGCGGGGATCATCCCCGGGGCCAAGACAAAATACACATCGGAGAGTTGGCCATAGATAGGTTCTATTGCTTCGAGAACAGCCAGCCAGCCGCAGCCTGTCAAGACGCATGCGACGGTAGCCCACCTGCGCCAACAGCATGGTTGCGTAAATTAGACACCCATGGTGGGAAGCGGGAAGCGTAATAATATCGAGGTAATATCGAACTAATCAATGCACGTAACCAAGGCAGGGGCTTGTGTAAGCTGCTGCTGTACAGACGGTCGAGTCGTGGGAAATGCCTCGAGCTGCACGCGTTTGTTGGTTTTGGGACCTTACATATGGATATAATGAAGAAATTCGCCTTGCCCACTCTATCGTCACCTCCCATGCCTCTCTTGGCTGCTACCCCAGAGATTGACTTAATACATCGTTCAGCCTTGCGCGCTGAGGTGGCATGCACCTAATACTACGCACAGGGTAAGGCACAGTTCCCTGGTCTCGCGGCAAGGACTTGCCGGGTGCGTGTGCGTGAAAGGATGATCTTGATCCTCTGGGTGTGCCCTTGATCGTCCCGGATACTACAGTATCCCGGGCCTGGAATGTTCTTGACCCTGTGGCACTCGCTCTCTCTCCGTCGGGAGCAGGCCGAGAATGAATGCTGATCGATTAAGGGTCCCCAATCCCTCGAGGCAGCAAGAGCTTTGGGGACAGTAAGCGACGATCCGCCGCGACCGACATGTACACGGCCCAGCTGGGCTGGCACACCCTTCACCCTTGCTCTCTTCCCGTAGCAGTAAACTCCTCCGGGGTCCTTCACCTTGGCAAACGTGAACCACGCCACGCAAGTGGTTATTCCTCCCGCGCTTGCAATGTGACATTCATCGGGTGCCGGCTCCTGATGTCGGATCGAGAAGACTTGGAAGCCGTCTTGGAAGGAATCCTTCGACTAGCGGCTCAAGGATTCTCATGCGTCGCAGCCCAGGACTGGCCCAATCCGCCTCGATCAGTCGCTTTCAACTACAGCAGGTTGCACCAGACCCCATCTCTCAAGGTTGGAGTACGGGTGCTCCTCCATCTGCTCCTCCCGATTCCTGGCGATCCAGTCGAACTCGGGGGGCCTCGCATCTCTGTTCTCGTCCTCATCCAGCTCCTCCATCACCACCTCCCCGCCTTCGTTGTAGTGTATCCTCCAGGCAGTCGCGCCCGCGGCAGTGTCGAGGCAGATATACCTCAGCCTGCCACGACTACAGCCACTATCTCCTACTCCCTCCGGGGCCGCGGCGACGAGGCGCCGCGCAAACGACACGGCCCTCTCGTCCTTGCCGCTGGGAATCCCCAGCAGGGCGATCCACACCGCCTCCAAGCCCTCCATCCCGCGGAGGCCGTCGGCGAACGGCTCGAGCCCGCTGAACAGGTCCTCCCGGTAGGCCAGCACGCGGAAGGCCAGCACGCGCACCGAGTCGAACAGGGGCAGGTAGCAGGCCTCCGGGGCGCCGAGCTCGGGCAGCAGCAGCCCGCGGGGCCGCAGGCGCCACTCCGCCGCGTCCGGGGCCAGCGGGTACCACTCGCGGTGGTTGGCGGCGATGTAGCCGTCCGGCCGCCGCCCCACGAACTGGTCGAGCAGCACGGAGGACCGGTTGAACCGCACGCCGACGAGCTCCTGGCCGTGCGTGTCGACGGCGAGCGCCAGGCCCGACAGCCAGGCCCTGTCGACCTCGCGGCTCAGGAAGGCGAGTGTGGCGAAGTCGGACTCGCTGAAGCCCAGCAGGCGGAGCCTGGGGAGCACCTCGGGCCCGACGACGTCCCTTGTCGCAATGACGCCGCGCTTGAGGTGGAGGAAGGGCCCCGCGGTGCAGATCCGCAGGGCCTCTAGGTAGGATGGGTCCGTCAGCATGGAGAGGTACTGCCTTGCAGAGGTGAGCTGCGGGAACGCGGGCGAGGGCTTGCTGAGGTACATGGACTCGCCGAGGACGAGCGACTTGAGCTTTAGCGGTGTGCCTCCTGCCTGCTGGTACTGGACGCAGAGGTGCTGCAGACGGTCGTGGGCGCCCTGGTCCATGACGATCTCGTTGGCGGAGAGCGAGAGGTGAGTAAGCAGGGGAGAGGTCTTGCAGATGTGAATTACGATCTGCGGCGGTCGCTCGGCTGGCCCCTGTGCGTGGTGGTAGGAGAAGGAGGTGAGGTTGGAGAAGCTCCAGGCCAGACTGGTTCTTCCTATTGATCTGCTCGTAGTTTGAGGCGCGTCGTTTTCGACATCGCCATGGTGCGCGCTTATCAGTAGTGATTGGAGGCGCGGGCAAGCCTCGTAAAGTGACCGTATGAAGGGAGTCGGCATCAGTGAGCCCTTCCACCTGGACGTTTCGGTCAGCTTTCGGAGACACGTCTTTAGACTCCCTAGAAACAGCCATCGCTCACCTGAAGGTGTGCAGACCTGCTGCCTGCCTGAGCAGAGACTCCAGGGCCCTGCTCTGGACCTCTTTGCTCTCGTCGCCATAAAGGTCCTTCCGCGCGGCGTCGGCGGCAGCGACGTTGAGAATCCTGAGATTCGCCAGGCGGGATGGGCGCGCTACATCCTCAGGCATCTCTGCCAGCGCTGTTAAGTCCCCGTAGCCAATCCATAGCTCTTCGTAAAGCTTGAGAGAAAAGATCTTGTAGGAGGACCTGTTGACTAAACAGAGCTGGCGGATGGATTTACGCGTGGCAACCTGTGGTGGTGAAGAGCATTTTGGGCATTTCGGTCAACAATCAGATCACCTCTTTTCTCGGGGCCACGGCCGCATACCTGATCACGCAGAGAATGTAAGAGATCCGGCGTTGAGAAAAAGGTCTGCGATGCAGACATGGTCTTGGCCCCAGACTGTGCCGATCGACGTGTGTGTGTTGTATGCTTCAATGAAGGGTGTGCTTGTGCAGTGCTGAGGCGGTGCACGCGTTATCAGATCCAGGCACAGGCGGTGGGGAGGGAGGTGGGGCGGCTGGCGGATGCGGGATTAGCATCATACACACCTGCATAATGTGTGCACTAGGTAGTTTCGTCCAGTTTCCCAAGTTTGACTGCAAAGTACACCTCCAGCTCTGCCGGAGTCAACTTTGGTGCTTACACCATGCGTCGATGGAACATCGTGTCATGGTGAGAAACCAACGGAGGCTTGTCCTTGCAGTGAGAGAAAGCTCCCACATTGACAAAGCTTGATAGGGCTTGCTAACTCTGCCCGTGCCAAACGGCCAAACCCTAACAGAAGAAGCAATCTCAGAATACACGGATCAAGACGAGATACATCATTCGGTACTTCATTCATCACGACAAAGTTATGAAAAGACTATCGGTAATATAAGGCACGAATCTAACCAAAGGCAGGCTCCTGCTTGGCGCCGTCAATACCACCCAAATAACTGACCCTGTCCTTGCAGTAAAACTCGACGTCGATCTTCTTGTCGAGACTGGCTTTCCCGTTGTCCAGCCCGCCGGCCTTGATGACAACCACTCCGGGCATGATGTCGAGCTTGGTGAAGAGGCTGGAGCCGCAGTTGGCACAGAAGAAGTGGCGATTGTTCTTACCCGAGGCACCGGTAATGTCGTAGTGCTTTGGGGTTCCTAGTTCATCATTTTTCAGCTCATGTACCTCTATCTCTTGCAGCTCCTGCATCCACGTCCGCCAGCCTTACCCTTGGTAACCTTGAACGCTTCCTCGGGGACCACGGCGTTGGAAGTGTACGGCCCACCAGTCCACTGGAACGAAGTTTCAGCAAAAGTTGCCTACTGTGATAATGACTGCGGAGCTGAGCTTTACCTTCTGGCAGTCGAGGCAGTGGCAGAGAGCAGTCACCTTGGGCTCGCCTAGGCTGTATTAGTAGCGACAAGGTCAACACACCTCTCTCACACCAGTTGACCTACTTGAGCTCTCGTAGGCGATCTCGCCACACATGCAGCTACCTTGAAGAGCGGCCATGGTTTCAATTGTGGAACGTGTGATTCGAAAGTGAATGAGAATGATACTGCAACTGGAGTTGATGAGATGACTTGGTCTTCGAAGGATGCCATTTATGCCGCGGGGTAACAGCACTATTTGTATCTGGTGAAAATGCTCCGCGTAATAGATCTAGATAGCGCAACAACTTAGTCTCGGGGACACGGATGGTAGCGTACATGGGGCGTTGACTTGGCCCCAGTTCTGCGTGCATTTTGGTGTTGAATAATCAACTAATTACGCATCACGTCGTGAGCCCCGCCTCCGTTGCTTTTTTGAACCACATGAATGGCTGGTTGAGCAGCTCCCGCACGACCGGCCAAGTGGGCACTGCCGGATCTAGCAAGTTTGATCGAGTCTAGCAATGAACTAGGGAGACGTCATGTTTTTGTTGACAACCCAGAAGTTCTAGATACTCGCCGTGATCGTGATCGGTGGATATCGGCGGTCCATGTTCAGTGCCGGGACTGGAGCCTGGTGAGCTTGGCAGATAGACATGTAACCATCGATTGGTATATATCTAAGTTCCTCGACATGTGTGTTGTAATCAACCCTGCTGTGCCTCTTTTCACTGGTCTACGACGACAATTTGTCAAGAGCATCCCGGGTATGATCGAATATGCGAGGTAATCAGGAATCATATATCGCGTCACGCTCGGGAATAATCCCGTTCAGAAGCAACGTGTTGGTCGCCTCTAAGGTGACGCCCGTCTGACCAGATGCTTTAGAAAGAGGAGTGTACTTTCACCATGATGATCCCCGTGACCCATGCGCCCATGCGGGCATCAGCTGAGCAGGACACATCAGGGAGATTGGCTCTGCCGAGACACATTATGTCTAGCATATCTCAGGCATCTCCGGGACGGAACGGTGCCCGACGACCGAGATCGACGCTAGGATCTTGTCTAGCTCGGCCTTCTCCTCCGCCGAGAGCGGCACGGGCCTGCAGTTCTCCTCCACCTTGGCTGGCGACGTGGTGCCGGGGATGGGGATGATGGTGCCGCAGTTGCCGACCTCGGAATGCGCGCGCACCCAAGCCAGAGCCAGCTGAGCAGGCTTGACGCCCTTGCGAGCCGCAAACTCCTCGACCTTGTCCACGAGATCCAGGTTTTTGTTAAAGTTCTAACCACATCAGTGAAACTTCCATGAGTGAATGAACGTGGGACAGCAATGCTTACCTCCCCGCGAAACCTCCCCAGCATCCTCCGCAGGTCCCCCTCGGGAATGTCCTCAAACCTCCGGATCTGGCCCGTAAGGAAGCCGTACCCCAGCGGCGCATAGGCCCAGATCTCGACGCCGTTCTCCCTGCACACCTCCGCCACGCCGTTGGTCAGGATCTCGGTGCTCCACAGCGACAACTCCTCCTCCACGGCGGCGATCGGCACCACGGCGCACGCCCGCCGGATCGTCTCGGCGCTGACCTCGGACAGGCCCGCCGCGCCGACCTCGCCCCTGCCGACGAGCTCCCTCAGCGCCGCCGCCGTCTCCTCGACGGGGACATTCCCGTCGTCCATGCGCGCGGGCCCAAAGATGTCCATCCGCTTGTTCGGCCCCAGCAGGGCGGCGCACTCGGCCGCGCTGGCGAGCACCTCCGCGCGGCTGGTCGCCGGCCGCAGCAGCGGCGGCGCGCCGGCGATGCACCCGCGCACGAAGAGCGTTACCTTGGCGGCGTCCTCGGGGTGCTGCGCGAAGTAGCGCCCCAGGAGCTGCAGGCCGGCGCCCGGGTTGTCGGGCGGGCCGTAGGCGTAGGCCGTGGACCAGCGGGTGGCGCCGCCGGCGATGGCGGCCTTCATGCAGGCGAAGGCCTGCTCGTCTGGGGTGATTTCGGGGCGCCATGTGAAGTTGAGGAAGCCCATGCCCCGGATTTGGAGTTAAGCACTCACTTGCCATGGCTCCACTTCTACCAGCATGCACATTTGTGCCCTGAGAAGGGTGGACATAAGTGACTGAAGACTGTCTACAAGCCTGAGTATATCCGCGCCGACGAGGTTCACCTACACTGCAAGTAGCATCGGTGGCCCGCAGCATGACGCGCCGGCCGGTGACAGCATGCTACTGATAGACTGGATCGTAATCATGTAATATTCTCCCACAGTATTTGTCAGCGATCTGTCTCTCTCTCTACTTCGGCATCATCCGATCAACCCATTTGAGCAGAGGTCGATCACTGAAGCCTGTTGTAGGACCATACTCAGGGCCTCGCGCCTTGCAATGGTCGTGCCCCAGCGATTTCCTTCTATCTGGGCAAGATATCAATGGAGTCATAGCCCGGCGTTGTAGTCGTGCCCTCATCAGTTGCAGTCCTTGACGTTTCACCATTTTAGCTTGCCGAGTCACTCCTTTGTGGTGATGTTGGGGTGCTCGAGTCCACCTGACAAGTGACAAAGACTCATCAGTCAACACGTCGCAGTATCTGCGGAGTCACTTGCCATTTCGTGATGAGTGCTTTGTTCAAATAGAATGACATCTCACATCAAGAAATGTACTTATAGGTCCCCAGACCGACGGCACCCACGAACCAACGGTGGAAACGATTGCCCTAAACAACTCATCAGTCACGGACCATTCTCTTTCCCCTGTCAAGAAAAAAAAAGGCTTGTAAGTTCATTGCCGATCGCAGGTTCATCCCCAACATCATCAGTGATAATTACTCATCAGATCCGACAGGGTATCAAATAAAAACAATGCAACTTCCTCTCCTCACCGCAACCCTGCTCCTCTCCTCCGCCCTCGGCGTGGCGGCCACACCGGTGCCGGAGGAGAACGTCTCGGGCGACGTGCCGGAGTGCAACGAGAGCCGGTATGAGTGGTTTCACGGCGTCGAGGACCACAGGACCCTCGTCAGCGCGTGCTACTGGTTCGTATGCACGCCGATGAACAGGTGGCGGCTGGTCCGGAACTGCGGCGACACGTCGCGGTGCAACAGGGACGTGCCGACTGGGTGCATCGACGCCGGGGGTCTTCCATATTGAACGGTGGAAGTTGTGGATCTGTCTTTGTATCTGTGCATATTTTGCTAGGGGTGTTTTCTTCGATTTTTGCGACTCTCTGAGTTGGTGGGAGGAGGATGGGTAGCAGGGACAGGCACAGGTGGCCGTGCTGGAGACCCAGGAAACAAACAACATACCCTTCCTTAGTCAAGATGATGTCAACCCAGTGACGCGCATTGAGTGCCTATGTTCAGCAGCAAAACTTGTGACCGGGATGTCTCGAGAAGAAATCGGGATCTCAAGGCGAGAAGCTCCCGTGTCTTTGTATCATGCTTGAGCGGGTGCTAGCCTGTATTGGGAAATAAATACGGACGGGGCACACACTGGGCAACGCTTTGCCGGATTGGGCCTTTTACGAGTTCGCGAACAGTCCGGGAGTCATCCCTCAGCTTCAATGCCCCAACATTGTATAAAAAGAGTCGTGTTTCTTTCTGATTTTCTTCGCCATATATGTCTTCTACTTTTTTGATCGTTCTTCGAATCACATTACTTGCCTTTGCTTAGTCGGTGTTATCATCCAACTCTGTCGCACTAGACCACGGAGACCAACACGACTTACATCAACCTCAAAATGGCCCTGCCGACAGCCCTCACTAGAGGCATCGCGGCTTCACGCACGACGTCCCATATCATGAAGCCAATAAACCCCAAAACATTCCCTCGTCACTTGGCTGCGCCTTCCGCGACGAGATCATCTCAGATCCACCGCTCCTTCAGTACCCGACCTGCCCTCCACTCCCAACAACAACAACCCAACGCACCAGACAAATCGACCAACACCAGTGCCAACCAGATCACCAACCAGGGCCAACAACAGAAGCAGGCACCAAAGGCCAACTATGTGACCCTCCTCGACCAGCTCGGCGCGACCCGCCGCACCAAGATCGTCGTGATCGTAGCGCTAGGCATTTTCGGCACCATGGAGACCATCTTCTACGTTAAGGGGTTCTTGCGCTGGCTGTACCCGCCTCCCGAGGACGAGAGCGAGCCCAAAGTGTACAACTGAGTCTGCTATAGAGGTATCATGGACTGTGTAGATGATACGATCAGCGTGTAAGATCAAGTGTATTCTGCAGGCGTTGTTTGTTCTGCTCTCTGGCTAGCGGTGTCATTCCCCTTTCATTCTCATAGGAAAGCGAAAAGGGCGTATCAAAGCAATGGTTGTCTATCTCCCAGTAGAATGGGATCCCAGGTGCTCAGTACCTTATGTATATCTCATAGAGCGAAGCATACAGTCTCCCCTATATATCTCACCAGCCCACCTGAACTGACCTTGGCTGCCTATATACGAACCCCCAGTACATCCTTGATCCACCTGACAACCCCCTCCGCCGCCCCAGAGACTCCAGCCGCGACCCAATCCCACCCGGCCTTGACCAGCTGGCAGCCCTTGACCACGCACCACCCCGTCCCGAAGAACACGAGCATCAGCGCCGCCCACGCGAGGATGTACTCCTTCCTCCACCAGAACCACATCGCCGTGCCCTCCACCGCCCGCAGCAGACAGTGCCCGAGCCGGGCCCACACAGAAGGCCCCCTCGGAGGAGCTGGCGACGGCGGCCAGACGGGGCGTGACATGGCGCCGTAGTTTAGCCGCGCAGCGTTGTTGCTGCTGCCGCGCAGGCTGGTCCGCTCGTTGCTCCTGGCGTTGCGGCTGTCGCTCGGGTACGCGTCGGGCAGGCTGGAAGGGCAGTACCGCTGGTCGTGGTGGTGGTGGCTGCTGGCGCTGGCGCTGGGCCTCGGCGTGCGCTGCGGCTGGCGCTGCCCGGAGATTCGGCTCAGGTAGCTGTACGCCGGGGGTTCCGTCATCGCCGCTACTGCCGGGGGTCGCGTCCGGGGTAGCGACGACGACGACGGCTCGGATGTCCGGCGGGGTGTCGGCGGCGGGAAGCCGCTCGCGCGGTAGATCACCGCCAGCATGTCCTCCTCTGTCGGACTCAGGGGCGGTGACAGCGGCGGCGCTGGGACGCCGACCGCGCCAGTGGTAATCGGATATCCGCACCGCTGCGCTAGTATCTTGAACGAAGCCGGCGACAGCGCCGTGCTGTCGTGCCCCCGGGTGTACCGCCTCGTGGCGTCGAGGGGGATGGTCAAGCGACGGCTGATGTTGACGTACGAGTTCTTCCTCAGGGGCTCGCAGCCCGGCGCAAGCTCCAGGATCAGTCCATCCGTCGGGTGCGGCTTGCTCGGGTGGATGGGCAGGTAGTCTGCCCAGAGGTGGCGCTTGTGGGGCTCGCGGAAGTGGTCCTGGAGGTCCTGCTTCTGGAAGGATGTCACCTTGGGTTGGGAAGTGTTAGAGAGAGGATTTCAGTAGAAGCTGAGGCAAGGTAGCCTGAACATACCGTCAGCACTTCGACTTTCCCATCAGGCGAGATGGAGGACGACAGTATCACAACAGGATGGTCGTAGCCTTCTTCGTCGAGGGCAATGGACGAGCAGTCGACGGTGATTTCGCGCTTCGGTGGCAAGAACCGAATCCTCCCGGCCCAAGACACCGCCGCCGCCGCCGCTCCCGGTGGTGGCGGAGGCGGCGGGTGCGGGTAGCGCGGGCGGGTATGTCTCCTCGGCATACGGTCACTGTCGGCGCGGAGGTGTGCGACTGTGAAGCCAGGCATTTCGACTCGCCTCGAGCAATCTGTAAGCGCTGTCTAACTCTCCCCAAGGTGTTTGCAAGACATCTTGAATTGGAAAAGAATCAGATCAGGCGAACATGGCCAGGTCAGAGCTGACAGTTGCTGAGGAGGGAGGGAAAATCAGCACATTCTTATTTCAAACAAGTGAGGCGAGCATGTTTGGGGGAAGCTCCTGGTAGGCAGATAGGCAACGCTGGGGGTGCTGTTCCTCTGCTGATGTGGACGACCTCCCGCAGCATTGGAGGTGTCTCTGCATGAAACTGCACAGCTCTGTTGGCGGCCCGGGGCGCTCGGCCAATGGATGCTGGGCGAGCCGCAGTTCATCATGCACGGGGGCTGAGCCGGCCAATTGCAGAGGCCGGCACAAGGCAGATGGGGTAAGCAAGGCATCACCCGAATGGGCAGAGGCAGCCTGACTGCATTTCCGGCTGGCTATGGAATATCGGAGACGCAAAAGATGCGATTCGCAACAGGAGGCCGCCGTTGGTGGTGCGTTGTATTGTTGGTCGAGAAGGCTGAAGATCAACTATGGTGATGTATTGAGGGCGGCAGAAATGATAGGCAAATGAACCCGGCACAGGAAGGGGTGCCATTTCTCCAAGATCTAACGCTTCTATTGTAATCATAATCATTACTCTTGTACTTAATCAATCTCAGCCGTCAGTCTACTGAGGCGGCACCTCATCCGGGACAGGCAGTCCGTCGCCAATTTCCACCATGTCGGGCCAGCTCCAGCCCATGCCGCCGCCGCTCTTGGCCGTCTGCTCCCACTGCTCCAGGACAAAGTTGTCTTTCGTATCGCCGTCCTCCTTGATGTCAAAGATGCGGTAGTCGGCGTTGAACCAGAAGCAGCCCGTCATGGCCTGGCGCAGGAAGCCCGAGTGCGAGACGACGACGACGGCCTTCTCGGGCCGGCCGTCGAGCTCGCGGACGCAGGTCTGGGCGCGGTTGAGCAGGGCCTTGCGGGTGAAGGCGTAGTGGGCGCCCGCGGAGGAGGTCTTGTCCGGGTAGACCGGGTCGACGTGGGAGAAGTCGATGGCGGGGAATTCCTTCTTGAGTGACTCGAGGTCGGAGCCCGTGTCGCAGGGTTTTGATGAGTTTTCTAAGAGGGTATGCATGTCAGCTGCAGCTCTTTGTCTGTGAAGGGTGGGGTTAAGGGAGCATATGTTCACGTCTGCTCGAACTAGCAAGCCGAACCGGGTATGATGTATAGAGTATAGCAACAGGAAGTGGATAGGGCGGTAGGATCTCACCTTGCCAGCCGGCATGGGCCTGTATCGGCACACCCTGCTCGATCAACCAGTCTAGAGCAATGAGGGCGGTCTGGCATGTCCTCCTCATCGGGCTGACGAGAATGAGGCCGACATCCAGTTGGCCGGGCAGGGTCTGGATGAGCTTCTCCCGGAGCTCCTTGCTCTGATTTCGGCCGAGTTCGGTCAGATCCGGGTCGTGTATCTCATAGTCCTGTATCGAGATGTCAGTCCATTTGCATATCCTGAGACACTCGTGAGAGTCGGGTAGACTTATTCGTTTCATTGTGCAGCGCTTGCGCGTGGCGTATCAGGACCAACGTGGGAGCCATCTTGCGGCGGTGAAGTCGTTTTTTGTTGAATTGCACAGATTTATGGCGGATGCCAGTCTTGATGACTCGGAAATAGTCTGCTCGTGAGAGCTTTTATAAGATATAAATTCGTATGCTGGTTGATTTAAATGATTGAGTCACAGTAAGCTATGTTAGTGAATGGTTTGCGTTACTCAGAACACGTTGGCTTTGTCAAACATTCGAAAAGCAGCTTGAGGCAGGACAAGAGGCCGCTTTGAATCTACACATATGGATGGGACTTGTGCACAGCCCAGACAGGCAGCGTGGTACTGTGCGACCCCACTCTGACTCAGTCAGCCGGACAGTGCGCATCCAAGAATGCCTTACGGTCAGGCAGCACTAAGATACGTGCTTGAGGTAGGTAGCCTAGTAGGTAACTAATTAATCCCCTGCCTACAGGCTCACTACCTACTGCGTATACTACAACAAATTCCACAATTCATGCATCTCCAGTCGGGTCTAGATCGCTGAGCTGCTGCCATAGCTGTGCGAACCTCTGCACCACCTCAGTCTGCCTCAGTCTGCCTCAGCCTCCCTCCCACTCCCGCGCTCTTCGCTGTCCGGACGCACAAGCACCACGGAAGAGCGACAATGACGAGCGTAGACGAGCTATTCAAGGTCAGGATCCCACCCAATTGCTTGCACCGTCGCATGCCACAACAGCCTCCAAAAAAGCAACCTCACTGACTGCCTCGCAGAAGTCCGGCCTGCCCAGCAAGCGCAAGCTCGAACCAGTCCGAGACCCGAGTAAGCAGGAGCATTCCTTTTTCCCTCCCTCCCTATCTCTAGCTAACGTTGCGTTCCCTCTCTCTCTACTCCAGCCGAGATCTACAAATCTGCCAAGCTCTCCCCGAACGGTCACTCGAGCCGCCACGCTCGCGTCGACGAGGACGAGAACGACGAAGACGACACCGAGGCCGGCCCCGCGCGCCCGCCACCCGAGGACGACGAAGACGGCGACTACGGGCCCGCCCGACCCGATGAAGACGACGGCGTCGACGACGAGGAGGGCGGCCGCTTCTTCGGCGGCGGCATCACCCGGCAGGAGGCAGAGGTGCTAGACTACCTGGACGACGGCGGCGACGGCGACGACACGGCGGCGCCCGAGAAGATCGACTCGGCCTGGCTGCGCCGCACCGCCCTGTCCCTCGAGAAGCGCATCAACAAGAACGCCGAGCTTCGCGCCCGCTTCGAGGCCCAGCCCGCCAAGTTCATCGACTCCGAGGCCGAGCTCGACGCCGAGGTGCGCGCCCTGTCCATCCTCGCCGACCACCCGGCCCTGTACCCGGAATTCGCGGCCCTCGGCACCGCCGCCTCGCTGGCCTCGCTGCTGGCGCACGACAACACCGACGTCGCCATCTCGGCGGCCCAGATCGTCGGCGAGCTGACGGCCGAGGACAACGACGCCCAGGCGACCGAGGAGCAGTGGGGCGCGCTGGCCGACGCGCTGCTCGAGGCCGACGTCGTGGGCCTGCTGGTCGGCAACCTCGGCCGGCTCGACGAGGACGGCGACGAGGCGGACCGGTCGGGCGTATACTACTGCCTCGCCGTCGTCGAGAACCTGTGCTCGCGCGCCGCGACGGCGGAGCAGATCGCCCGGGACGAGCCCCTGCTGAAGTGGCTCCTGCAGCGCATCCAGAAGAGCGAGTCGTCGTCGTCGTCGTCTTCTTCGTCAGTGTCCCAGA
This sequence comes from Thyridium curvatum, assembly GCF_004353045.1. NCBI lineage: Eukaryota > Fungi > Ascomycota > Sordariomycetes > Thyridiales > Thyridiaceae > Thyridium > Thyridium curvatum. The sequence goes on along the minus strand of NW_022156921.1, from coordinate 3,140 downwards.
ACAAGCAGTACGCCGCCGAGATTCTCGCCATCCTCGCCCAGTCCTCGCCCGCGAACCGCGCCGCCCTGGCCGCCCTCGACGCCGTCGACGCCATGCTCCAGCTCGTCGCGCCCTACCGCCGGCGCGACCCGGAGAAGGGCAGCGAGGAGGAGGAGTACGTGGCCGACCTCTTCGAGGCGCTGACGTGCGTCGTCGACGACGCCGAGGCCGGGAAGCCGCGCTTCGTCGAGGCGGAGGGCGTCGAGCTCTGCCTCATCATGGTCAAGGAGGGCAAGTCCGCGCGGCCCATGGCCCTGCGCCTGCTCGACCACGCCGTGTCCGGGCCCGGCGCGGCCGAGGTCTGCATGCGCGTCGTCGAGGCCGGCGGGCTCAAGACGCTCTTCACGGCGTTCATGAGCGGCCATAAGAAGAAGCAGCAGCAGCAGCACGAGGGCCAGGTCGTCGAGCACCTCGTCGGCATCTTCGCGTGGATGCTGCGCCTGCTGCCGGCCGACTCGGCCGAGCGGGTCCGCGCGCTGGCCAAGTTCGTCGAGAAGGAGTACGAGAAGACGGCGCGGCTGTGGGCGCTGCGGCGGCGGTACGCGGCGCGCGTGGCCGAGGCGGACGCGCGGATCGAGGAGGAGAAGGGGCAGGTCGAGGACGAGGAAGACAGGGAGGCCATGGCGGCGGAGTGGTTCTCGCGGCGGCTGGACGCGGGCTTGTACTGCCTGCAGACGATCGACGTCATCCTCGCGTGGCTGGTGGCCGAGGACGACGGCGCGCGGAGGAAGATCCGGGACTTGCTGGCGGACCAGGACCAAGGGTTCGAGGTGCTGAGGACGAGCCTGCAGGAGCAGATTGACGGGATCGACGTCGAGGACGAGGGCGGGCAGGAGACCAGGGAGATGCTGTCTACGCTCGTGGAGTTCTTGCAATAGAAGAGAATGGAGATGGACGAGTTGGCACGTCGTTTCAAGGTTTCAGATGATGAAAAATACCCCCATATAATGGTGAACGGGTTGTAGAGATAGTCATAGTGCAGCTCTTGCATTGTCTAGAATAAAACTGTACAAAACATCCTGTTCCCTCTCCATGCTCAACGATGGGTATGCCCTCAATGTATCGGGTCATGTCTCCAGCGAAGCGACAGGCACGGCATCATGGCCGCCCTTCAGAGAGTGTCACTCAAGACACCTTCCCCATCTATCTCCCATCTCTCCATCACGTCATCTCCTTCACGCAGCCACCTCGGACGGCGGCTCGGGCTTGGCCTCGAACACGGCCTTGAGTAGGTCCTGCACGACCTTGTCCTGGTTCTTCTGGCCCGCGGCCCGGATCTCCTTGATCTTGGCCTCGGCCTCCTTGTTGGCCTCCTCCTCGGCCGCCTTGTTGCCTTGGGTGTGCTGTGTTTCGTGGTTACGGTCAGCGACTCTGTGACCCGTGGTTGAGTTTTTGTTGGGGCGGTGGAGAATGGCAACCCACCTCGGACTCGAACTGCTTGTACTCGGCCTCCTTCTCCGCCTTGTAGGCGTCTATCTCCTTCTTGGCCTCGTCGCGGGCCTCCCTGACGCGCTTCGTCCGGACTGTATTTTAGGTGCATGCCACGAGGCTAGGGGTTAGTTGTTGTCGTGGTACGGTACCTGCTACTCGGTGGGGGGTATCGGGGAACGTACACTCGCGAGCTGTGGTAGGAGGCAAAGGATGGTTAGCTGGAGGCCTATTGGGGTTTGGAGGAGAGCGTATGTACCCTTCTGGACAATCTTGGAAGCTTCCCTCTCGGCCTGTTGTCGAATCGCGGTGTGAGCTATCAAACCATACGGGTGTCCTCGCAGAGAGTAGGGGGTGTCCTACATCGAGCAGGGTCTGGATGCCCGCCGAGTTCTGGGCAGACTGTGCAGATAGTTGGTTAGTCCTATTCGAGCTCCTCTCCCTCCGTCATCGTCATGGGACCAGCTAAGCGGGATAATCGTCCGGACGTACCATCTTTGCGGTTTAGTTCTGGAGCGTCTGGTCGAATACGCCGGGTCGGGATAAAAGCGAGGAGATATAAGCGATATCGATCGGGAAACAGAGTAGCGCAGCCAGGTAGTATCACGACAAAGGGTCAGCTGGGGTGGTGAACTTGACGGCGTCGTTTGGATTGAGGCTCCTCTCTCCGTCTCCAGGTACGTCCACGCCTCGAAGTTGCTAAAGGGCGCCAAGTGGGGGCAGGTGCTCAAGCTCTCAGCTTCCGCCTTCAATCGATAAGGCACGAGATACGCGAGGCGGTCACCCCCGGCAGAAACTGTTACATCACTCACTTGCACTGCTGAATTTCCGAGCTCCGGCCTCTGTCGGGGTCTGGTCTAGGATTTTGTATGGCATGTTGCGCTCGCATCCTTTCTCAGCCCACTTACATCGCCGCCAATCCTCCTCCCCTTCTCGAAAGGACTCACTCGCTGCCTGCAAAGACCGTCGCGCTGCCTGCAAACACAGCGTAGTTCGACCATTCTTCCGCTTCCAATTCCGTCCCAGTAAAAAAGGGCCAGCAGCCATGTCCCGCGCCTCCAAGCTCACCCTGCTGGGCACCTCGCTCTTCGCCGCCACGACCATCGCCATGGTGCACTTTCAGCAAAAGTTTGAGAAAGACGTACGTTGGACAAAACATACACCATACACTGCCGCTACCTCTTGTTGTTCTCCTGTTCCCAATTCCCATGGAAAACCCCTTCTCTGCAGCCAATGCGCCCCCCTTCAGTTGCAGCACCGAATACAGCACCTTCGCTAACAGTCCATGCTCTTACGACAACAGGCCATGCACGAAGGCGTCGTCCGGGACATGGAGCAGCAGCGCGTCAAGCGCGAGCGCCAGCTCGACTTTGACATGCAGCGCGCCCTCGAGGAGGAGTACAAGAAGGGCCAGACGGTGCGCGACTCGACGGGCGAGATGGACAGCAGTAGTAGTAGCGGCGGCGGCGGCGGCGGCGGCGCAGTGGCGAGGTAGCGTCGGGCGTCAATTGGAGAGGAGCATTGATCACACACGGCAATGCGCGCCTCCTCCCTACACGAGGCCTTGAGGATGGCAAGTTGGCAATACACAAGGCGGCGAGAGGGGGGGGGGGGGGGGGGTCGATTGAGAGTTTCGGCGGGCGGGAAGGGAGCCATGGCCTGACCAGCAACCA
>NW_022156920.1:0-17854 GCF_004353045.1 Thyridium curvatum | reverse complement strand
GTGAGCGCCGTTTTATTTTGTATGGGGTTTCAATTCGGGTCTAAGAAGAACCGAATTACAGTTTGTTGTGAGAAGAACCGAATTACAGTTTGTTGTGAGAAGAACCGAATTACAGTTTGTTGTGAGGAAAGACATGTCGCGACCCTGACAGGGAAGTCTTACCAATATACCAGCGACAGGGAAAAAGACCGTCATGGCAATGGTGGAAGCCAACATGCTGATGCCAGTCTTGTACGCCGACTCCCCACGGACCGCCTGGAACCACACAGGGACATAATATGATGCAACGAAAAGCATGCCAAACAGGCAGAACCCGAACCACATAGCGGCTAGCATGGATCTCATCTTCAAAAGTCGCATTGGAACGGTGGCATTCTCGCCCTGTTTGACCTGCACATAGCACCAAGCAGTGCCGAAGACGCCAAAGATGCAGAAGAGCAGAATGCATCTCCAGCTCTTCCAGGCATACATCGTGCCTCCCCACTGAAGCGCCAGCAGGAGACACACCATGGCGGGCAAAAGCAGAAGGCTGCCCAGCAGGTCTAGTGTGGTGATCAATTGTCGCCATGTCATCTTCTTCTGTTTCTTCGTACTCTTCGGGAGCTGGACCAAGAAGAAAGTGGTAAGCAAGGTTAAGCCTCCGATGGGAAGATTGATCCAGAAACACCACCCTAGAGTCTAAGGGTCAGTGTTGATACTGAGGAAATCATCAAGTTCACGGAACATCTTACTCCAGTTCAGCTTCGAGGTGAACACGCCGCCTAAGAATGGTGCAAAGACTAAAGTAGCAGCCATGCCGGCGCCAATTACGGCGGTGTATTTGGGCCTTTGAGATACTGGCATGCTATGGGAAATGATCTGGAGAAACCGAAAGTCAGTCACTGGACATATTGAAGGCGGTTTTAATTGGCCAGGCTTCACGTTCGCGTCGAAAAGCAGGCACGTACCAAGAGAGCGCCAATCGAAATCCCGGTTGCTCCTAAGCCAGCCACAGCTCGGCCGATGATGAGACAATTAGAGTTCGGAGCCGCGGCGCACAATATTGAGCCAATCTCGAAGACGGCGACCGAGGCCATAAAACACCACTTTATGCTGTACTGGGTGTATAGCTTTCCGAACATCAACTGCGAGCAGCACGAAGTCAACAGGTATGCCGACCCGTACCAGCCTATGTCTGAAAGTGAGTGAAACTCGGAAGTGATCTGGGGAATGGCGACGCTTAGAATGGATCGGTCCTACGCACCAGAACCAGGCAAATCAGCAAGACTGGTACATACTACTTGTGTTTTGTAGTGGATAGTAGAACAAGAGATCGTCATGAAGGAAGCGATACTGACCATATTGCTGCAAATGACGGCAAGCATTAGACCGATCGCTATCATAAATAATCTGATGCCAATAGGATATTGTGCTGCTTCTGCGTCATCGTCCTGCTGAGTGGACGGCATGGTCGCATCGGTGTCTTGTGACTCAACCACTTCTCGGTTGCAGCGGTGAGACGCGGCTCCAAAAGGTGGTCTGTCTTCTAATTTGATAGCCATTGGAAACAAGGATGCTCCAAAGAGCTGATTAAGGCATTGTGGTACAAATAGAGATGCGTTCAAGTGTCCGTTCGAATTGATGTAGTTTGAGTAGTTGATTGATGCACCACTTACAACATACCAAGAGAAGGAAAATACATGAAATACGAAAAACAACAGTGCGCATATATAGAGAATCCAATGCATTGTTGATTATCATTATACACTGTTAGTCGGACACCCCGAGCTTCAGCAATGTTCCTTAAGGGTAAGTGCAGTCGGGATTCGGAAGCTCCGAAAGCTCCGATACTCAGACCATATCTGCCGATGCCCCCCAGCCTCTAGCAACCTCTCTTCATTCGGGACATGTAACGCTAGCCGAACCCCCGACTTCCACCAACCGACATTTCAATGTCTATTTGCCCAAGTCTGAGCAACGGAACAATCGACCTTTTCAAACGCCAGGCTCAAGCTAATAAACAAAGCGACACATAGTCTTGAAGCGTCAAGTTGAATAGCGCATCTTTCATCAGGCGCTTATCGCCGCTCTACCCCGAAAACATCAACTTGGCTTCCCCAATCGCTGCATCATCCAGCAGGAGCATCTTGGAAGGAGTCATGTCTTCTTTAGCATCCGAAGAGGAACTTTCAGAGAGCCATACTTCCTCCGAGGTGGCCAAGTACCGACCGCGCGCATGCCAGACTTGCGCAAAATCGAAGCTTAGATGCGAATGGCCGTCCGAGCCAGGGACCAACCCTTGTCACAGGTACGTCAGTATTGGCCATAGACAGCGGGCCGAGCTACACGGGCCTGTCGGAACCCCCGACATGATCAGGCAGGACAGGGCATAGCATTCTGCTAAGTCTCATTGAACGATTGCTCATAATGAAGCTAACTAATTAGCTTCCAGATGTGCCAAATCGAACACCAACTGCATACTACCGAGGACAAAAACCCGTAAACGACGGGGCCCGCCAAAGTAAGCCAAGGACCACGCCGTAGCCCAGTGACCAAGGAACTAACATCTATATCTAGGAGTGTTAGCCGGCTCGAAGGCAAGTTGGATGGCATCATTTCACTGTTAAGCGAGACGCAGAGAAATACAAATCACCAAGTGGCACCGAGCAATGGCCCCGAAACATATACCGGTTCCCCGGCTGCGGGTGAGCTGCGCTGGCAACCTAGGATTGGACCAGTGCAAGGAACGCTTGGCCGTCCTGAGGCTGGAACCGCCTCGCCAGTCTATCATCCCTCGGTTTCTAGTCACAACACTCCATACTTGGCAACGCCACATCGCACTGGCCAGTCGTCTGACCAGATTCAAATCGTCTCGGGGTTCGAGGTGACCTTTGAAGAAGCCGATGCGTCCCTCGCCCTTTATCGCTCGACCTTCACCCCTTACTTCCCCTTCGTTCCCATCCCTGTCACAATAACAGCAAACGAGCTTTACCATACTGCACCGTTTTTACTTCGCACTATTCTTCAGGTCGTGGTACCTCATGACTTGCAAGCTCAGAGGCGTGTTGACCGGTGGTTTCACGAATACATAGCGCAGCAAATTGTGGTGGAGAAGAAGAGGCGACTGGAGCTTCTGCAATCGATACTGGTCTTTCTAGCCTGGTGAGCTCTATGAACCATGCCAATTAGGAATCTATGACGTTGAACCAGCCTGACCAATTATCAGGGGAGATTTCCAATTCTATATTGAGCCACAGGCAACAGCCTTGCTTCAATTAGCCGAAACGCTCGTCATTGACCTAAGGCTCGACAGGTCGCCGAGCATATTAGGTGCTGCTCGCCTGTCTTTTATACCTGAAGTGGCGCAGAAGATTGGGAAGATGAGGCAGGAAACCCGCACCCGCGATGACATGAGAGCCATGTTGGGCCTCTCTTATCTGCAGTCAGTGTAAGTCTTCTGCTTTTACCGTGTTCATTCTTACACCTCGAGATGATCGTTTCAAAGGTAATCAACTAAACAAATGCAAAAACAAAAGGGTGGCAACGCTTTTCAGAAGAACAAGGAACTTCGTCTTCACAAAGTACATCAGAAATTGTTGTGACACGTTGCTGGCTGCGGGGGAGCATGATACGGATCAGTTCCTCGTATCTCTAATACGAATGCAACAACTTCTCGCTCGTGTCTCTGATGCTATCCCAAATCCAGACCAAGATGAACATGTCGCCCAAGCCATGGACGCATCTGTTCATATGATGATGGAGACCACGAAAAGGGAGCTGGACAAATTAATTCAGGCTCAACCCCCTGGGCTCCAGACCAATGGTATGTTCTGAACTATAAAACCACAATTACGTCTTGCACGGAGTACAGTTGAACGTGGGCAAGGAGGAGAGGCTGTCAACCCAATTCTTTTCTCTCCGCCTACGTTGTTTGCAAGAGCGAGCAAGAAGTAGCATTGGCTGATATTGAGTCCACAACACAATAGTCTTGCTTTGGACGCACTACCACGGCGTCACAATGAGACTCTACGAACCGGCAATCCACATGCGCCCATCTTCACGATCTGGCGACCTCCAAGAGTCATCACGCCGCACCGACGCTCTCGCAGGCTGCCTGCAATCAGTCAAGGATTTCTTCGCAGCATATGCCCGTATCCCACTCGAGCTTCTCGGCGTAATGCCGCTCGTGGCAACATCATACATGTCCTTTGCGGTCGTGACGGCAAGTCGCATCCTGCTTCTCAACGACTCCGACTGGACGGTGAGCCTGGCGCGTCTGACGCTTGACTTGGCGGCTGCGTGTCAGACTTTGAGCAGCCGCTTTGAGCAGGCGGATCAGGTCGCGCAGATCGCGGGGCGGCGGAGGAGATTTGACAATGGCGTAGACGAGTCGGTCCTCCTTTGTTACAGCGTGAAGATCAAGTGGATAAGGCAGTGGTACTTGGCAAAAGTGGCGGCGGAGTCTCGTCCCTCTGCGTCATCGAATACACAGCCTATGGAGTTTGACCGGATATCAGCGACCGATGACTCTGGTTCGTTACCCGTTCAGTTGGATGATGACTTTTGGAATGCCTTGTTGACTTCAACCGGGCCGAATGCTTGGGGTGAGTCGTAGGGCGATGGTCACATTTGTACGGTTCTTGAAAGTGAAAGGTCTGGCGTTAGTTATGTGAATCTTGTCGTGAATCTTGTCGTGAATCTTGTCGACAACGTATAACAAACATGTCGATGAGCTATGATATATAAAGATGGCAACTACTATAGATAATCAAGTGGATTCTGATACTTATAACCCAGTCCGGCTACCGCGAGCACAAACATATGTTCAAGGCATAAAAAATGGTATTGTGGATGGATTATCGACTGGAGGCGTCTGGATATATGGGAAGATATCACCGGAGTGATGCAAACCACACGACGTCTCGACGAAGGGTGCCTGTTTGGAGGATGTAGTTCCCGCGGGCAACGAAGTCAAGGTGCAATTTCCTATCTTATCTTCCTGGCCGCCTCAGGGGCTACGCCCTGCGGTATCCGCGCTTAATTTCGTGACATATTGGTTTTGCCAGTTGTTGCACGCTTATTACCAACTGTAGAGAGGGGATTTTAGTCAGCACCTAGAGTGGGCCACCAAGTTAGATTTAGTTGGCTTCTCGGAAGAGAGAGAGTTAGAATTAGCAGGCCACAATCAACCACTATTTTTGACCCCTGCTTTGCAAGACCAGAATCCAGAGTTTTCACAACCGACAGCCCAATCGGCCGCCTGACCTGTGTGCCTGGCCCCATGCGCTTGGCCTGTGCGCGCCACCACACAAATCGCGCCAGCGCACCGGCCACTGTAGATATTCCTCTTTTTCTTCATCTTCTTCTCTCTTCAAAATACAGCGATTTCAACGCAGCCCTGTCTCCAGTGACCCTGTGCCTTGACAAAGTTGACACAGAGGCCCTCCAACGGATTTCCAGAATGTGAGTACTATTCTTCTTTGTTGTGTGATTGATTGATATTTGTAGCAGGAGAAGGCACCTAGCGTAAGGTAGCCACCTAGAGCCTGTTGCAGAGATTGGCCTCTACACTTCACTATTTCCAGCACTAGACATCAATGATACCTAACTGATGTCTGTTCTCCACCTCTTATAGAATCATAGGGACTTCCTAGCACACCGATCGCATTTCATACCTATGCCGCGTTTGAGGCAAGGCAGAAACAACGGGATATCAAGAGTAGCTATATGGAGCTTAGTTCCTGCTGGGATCGGAACGGGCCGGCTCTGGTGGATCGGTGTCCGCCAACCACTATTCTGCTACCTTGTCTTCAGCCCTCTATCGTTTCTGCTGTACGGATACGACAAGCACCAGGCTACAAGCTCTGGTTGGCGAGTCCGCGAGGTCCTGCTTCACCTGCTTGACCTCCTCGGCGGATGGCCGGGCGGATTACTGGCTCAGGGGTATTTTAAGCACAAGACGAGGAAGGTTTCGTTCCAGATCCTCTTCTGGGCGACAGTGCTTGTGCATGACATCTTGTGGGTGAAGTGGATACTGTCTTGAGGTAGCAAGCAAATTGCTCTCTGTGCAAGCTGCTGCGAAGGATGGCCATTTACATTTCAGTGTCTGAAGTCTACGGCCAGGGATTGGATTAATAAGTTCTGATATGACCTCTAGCGCACTGTTAGGGATACACACCTGGTCACACGCAGCCATTCCTGCAACCTGATGAGTTACATGTGTGCCCTCCAATTGTTGCGATTGATCAAGAGGAGTAGAAACAAAGATGGTGTGAGCCCCGCTCTGGACGGGCACCTCACGCCACCTACTTTTCAGCCTCCAAGAGATAAAAAGCACGCGCTATCCTCAACACAAGCGACATGCCCTGATGGGCCGAAGCACGGCGGAATTCAAGACTTATTCCTAAATTGGAAGTCTGAGTCTGCACTCAAGACGCTTCCCTTTATCTTTGACCTTAATGCCCTCTAGCATGAGCTTCTTGTCTTTCTAAGTTCCGATTCAAGAACGACCGAGTTATGTCATATACTAGCCAGCATGGCATTAGTTCATCGAAAGCAGCGCTCCATCTATATTCAAACTGTTCAAGCCCTAGAAGAGGGACAATCCATTCAGGACTTTAACTGGCAGACGGACGGCTACTTGAGTTTTGAAGTCTATGAAGGCTTCAATGCCTGGTCTGGTCGAGTCCGACGTCAAGAGTACCGCAAAGACTGGCCTCACGACGGCGAGCAACACGACCTATCGCGGTTTGATGAGCTCATCAAGATCCTTCGCCCAATTCCCAAAGACAAGATATACCCTGAATTCCCCGCCGAAGAGCTTACTCGGTACAAGCCAGAGCAGGACAGAAATACTCATGGTCCTTACCTTAAGGCGCCCAAACTCGGACACTACCAGGAAGGCAGAGACGACCTAGCAGTCAGGATGCTCAACGAAGCCAGAATCTATGAGAGCATATTACGCAGCCCACACAGCAACCTAGTTAAATATCTTGGTTGTGTTGTGGAAGAGAGTCGGGTGGTGCGCTTAGCATTGAGGAGGTATACCAAGTCTCTGGATGACTATTGTCAGGGCGAGATGCTGGACCAATCTACTTTTCAATGGCTTGTGGATTGCCTAGATTAGATTGAAGCAGCTTCGAAGCACTTGCACTCGCTCGGGTTTGCGCACAATGACATAAGCCCATCCAATATTATGTTCGATAAAACCGGGAAGCCTGTGCTGATCGACTTGGACTCCTGCGCTCCTCTAGGCAGTACTCTAACTAAGGGCGGCTTGGTTACTGGCTGGAAAGGACCTATCGTTGGTGAAGGACGTCACTTCGATCAATCTTCAGCTGAATGCGATAAGCTGGCTATTCAGGAGATCCGGAATCACCTGTCTGACAAATTTGGGGGGAGGCTGGAGGCGGTATCAGCGGACTGCTAGAAAATATGGTTACATAAATATACTGGAAAGCAGTAGTTCATCTACGTCCAAGTATTTTGGTTGTTTGTCTGTTTCGACAGCCTTCAAGAGGAGATGTGATGTATCATAAGCTGTGATCTGCTTTCCTATGGGCGATCATGCCGTTTGCAAATATTCTAAGTGTCTGACAACGGTATCTTGCTTTCGATGCAGACGTTACAAAATACTGTGAAGAATCTTGCGAATACGGACTGGCGGGGCCATGCAGACCAGAGGAATCGAAAATGCGAATACTGGAACAACTCCGTGGCATGGTCACTTAGCTTCGCTCAGTCCGTCCCCGTGAGGGTTCACAAGTTGGCAGTGTCAATGGCAAGCCTTTCTTCGCTTTCTTCGACTGTCGTCTGCCCAAAGTGTCTTACCGGGGCCTGTTCGATGCCGTTCGTGAGTTCCACAAAGCACTGGTCCATGAAATTCCTTAGGACGTCGATTACACGAGATACCCGGAGCTTGGTGTGCTCTTAACGTTCTATTGCCAGGCATAGAATATGATAGTTCTCATCCCTGGTGATCTGAGCAGCCTCAATGTCCTGGTGCGCTGGGATAATGTCAAGCGAATAGTAGACTGGGAGACGGCATAGTGGAAATACACACCTGCGAAGTATGTCAACACTAATAATCCATTCTGGGCGGATGCAATCGATCGATTTATAATGCCGGAGGAGTGGAAGATGGAGACCATGAAATGTGGTCATTTTGGTGAAGTCTGATAGACTCAATGATTTTCAACAGACTGGTTGGTCTTGCCAGCTTCATTCACCCTACATCACTCGCCGCAAAAGTATCCTTATTCTCAAGGTACCAGTTCAACCCCCTCAGTCATATTAAGTTAAAGTAGCCTTTGGAAGGGTAGTTTTATCCCCTGGTAATACCCCGTTCAAAATAACACCAACGATTGCAGCAATAACAAAGGGCGTCTCGACAGCCAAGTTAATGCCTTGCAGGAAGCCCACTAGGTTCGCATTCGACCCGTTATAGTCCAGAATGCTGGCAAACCAGGCTGGCTGACATATATCCATGAAGCCAATACCTAATGCCACGGTGAGGATAAAGCGATCACGTCGTGTCCAGGAAATCAGTGCCAAAACACGGATGCCGGCAACAGCAATCGTACTATACAGGAAGACCTGCATGCCGCCGAGTACAGAAGGTGGCATGGATGCAAATACAGCCCCAAACTTGGCTATAATGCCCATCAGAATCAGAAATGCGCTCGCTGCCCAACCTGCACGACGGGAGGCGCATCCTGTGAGAACAATGACGCCGTTGTTCCCCGCCTGAGACACAAGCGGGGGACCAGTGCCGAGCGCACTGAAGAAGCTGCCGAGTCCGTCGCAGAGAATGCCTCCTTGGATTCTGCTGTTGAATTCGGTACCTTCAATGGCCACATCGGAGAGCTCGGCGGTTGCCAGGATATCGGGAATGCAGCTGACGGCCTGGCAGGCAAACATGATGATCAGGGGAAGAACGAGAGCGCCATCCACAGACAACTTGAAGGTGTGCACCCAAAGAAAAGTCCCTCTTGGTGCTTGATGAATCTGCTCGGTTGACCAGTATCCGGTAACTCCAGAGATGATGCATCCCACAGCAAGACCGACAATAACAGACGCAGAACGCATCAGTGGAGCCCCAACGGTCTCAACGATGATGATGGAGATGAAGACGCTGAAGCCAAGACCAATCAACTTTGGATCACCCCACGGAAGAGGCCTTGGAGCAGCGCTGTTGGGGCAGAGAGCATAGAAACCCTCTCCGCCGTGGCAGTTGGAGCTGCCACCCCAGTTCTGCAGGCCATTTCCGATGAGATAGACGCCGACGAGTGTGAGGAGACTCCCGGTGATGAGCTTGGGAAAGACCTTGTTGAGCGTCTTGGGTGGGATAAAGGCCATGGCTATCTGAATCCAGACGCAGCAGAGCATCGTTCCCAAGCAAGTTCCCCAGGCATCAGGGCAAGATCCCTGGGTGCCACCAGCCGCAACGGGGCAGGTTCCAGAGCGGTATCGGAGAGCCGCGTAATTAAACACAATCGGGAGGATATCGAATGTCGGTCCCACCACGGAGAGCAGCCCGGTGCCAACGAAGAAGGGCGTCTTCATGATGTGGAGGCGCGTAACCTGAAGCGCCGTGGCGATGCCTGTAGTGATGAAGGCTGTTGACACGAGATAGGCCGTCATGTTCGGGTCAAACTTGAAAGCACCGGAGGCGATGGCAAGAGGTGGCGAGACGATGGAGCCGATCATGGTTAGAGCATGCTGTAGACCAAGCAGGATTGTGAGTAGAATAGGTACGCGGTCGTTCAGGCCATAGAATGGGGCCTGGTAGTCCTTGTACTTTCTGTTCAGGGGCCAGATGTTGGGCGTTATCAAGTACATGTAATCCTAGACATTGTTAGATGGAGTCCAGGATGAGCAGAGGAGGTTGGAGGTAGTACATAGTCCCCGATCCAGCCATCCAAGGTAAAGAATGTATACTTGAGCTCGGCAAGGTTATCTTTCCACTTAGTTGTTGTGCCCATTCCTTCACCAAGAGATGGCGAATGGCTAGCATCCGGCGATGCTAACTTCTGCTCCTGGACGCGGGTGCTTGAGGCGGCCATGATGCCCATCTCTAATGTAAATATTAGCCCAGGTGTCACAGGCCTTGAATCTTGGGGCGTTGCTCGTAGGACTTACCCTGCTGGCCGGCAGAAAGCTCTTCGGCGGCTTGTCTAATGCTGAACAATGATTGAGCCGGAGGTAAATGCAGTGCGGCATGTTGCAGTTGAGTACCGGCATACCCTGTTAACAAGCCAGGCATTTATATATACCTAGGTACTGGCACTCCGAGGAGCGCTGATAAGATGCCGAAGACCCATAGACATGGGGCACTGGAACGTATCGGCGAGCGAGATAGCTGATTGAAATGGATCCCGAATCGCGGCCGCCCGGCAATTGCCAAAAATTTAGACAAGAGACTATCAAAGGGCTTTAATCCCGGTGTCGGCCGAGATGCATCAGCCTGTCAGGATTGGTCATGAGTAACATTTATAATAGTCCCCGCCAGACTGTCGATATTGGTTGCGGTCTTATCTAGTTCCATTTACCCCTTGTCCTTATCGAAGTTTGAATCAATCAATACAAATGCTCTAGTCGCGCACATTGGGAGCCGCCGCTGAATTGTCCTGAGCTTCTTGGAGAGCGTTGTGCCGTCCGCAAGCAATGCTCAAACGCCATCGGCCTGGTGAGGCCTCTCGCTGCCTCCTCATTCATGCAACCATCATCACTGTCAATAAACATCGAGATGTCATTCTTGACGGCGCACTTCTCACACAAGACGGCCGCATCTCGGCACTTGGCAAAACAACAGAACTTCTGGCCCAGTGTCAATCGTCAATACCGACAATCCGGGTCATCGATTGCAGGGATAAGATCATAATCCCAGGTCTGGTGAATACACATGCACACCTCGCTCAGTCGCTCCTTCGAGGCTTGGCCGAGAATTTGGACCTTCACGATTGGCTCTGCGACGCGATATGGCCGTTGGAGGCAAACTATGCTGCACAGGATGGCTACGTTGCAGCCATGTTGACGATTGCGGAAATGCTCAAGACCGGAACCACCTGCTTCCTGGAGGCCATGCTGACACACCGAAGCGGGCTCGATAACGTTGTCCGCGCCGTTGAGGAAACGGGCATTCGGGCCTGCCTGGTAGGTTACCTATTTGCATATTTGCCAAGCTTGACCAGATAATGGCTGACAAGATCTGTAGGGCAAACTAGTCAAGGTAGCCGAGACGAATTCGGACCTGAACCTGAAAGACGCGAGAGACCGCGATGTCGCATCCATGTCTCTTTCGTCAGCAATCGTCGCTCACGAGAAACATCACGGAGCCTGCAACGGCCGGCTTCACATATGGCTGGCTGCCAGTACGCCAAGAGGCTCTCCCAGCTCATCACATGCAGCGGTCGGTGAAGCCGCCCAGAAGCATGACATCGGCTTGACTATGCACTGCGCCGAAGCCCCGAAGGACCTTGAGATCTACCGCCAGTACTACCAGTGCAGCCCCTTTCAGTTCTGTCAGGACGCAGGGCTGACGGGCGCCAAAAGCGTGTTCGCACACGTCGTCCATCCGGACCAGGCCGCGGGTGACTTGGACATCCTGAGCAAGAGCAAGAGTACGGTAAGCCACAACCCGACCAGCAATCTCAAGCTCGGGTCTGGCGTCGCCCCCATACCTGACATGCTCGCGGCTGGAATCAATGTGGCCCTGGGAACAGATGGAGCACCGTGCAACAATGCATATGACATGTTTCGCGAGATGCATCTGGCGTCGATACTGCATTGTGGCGTACGGCATGATGCCGGCCTGCTTGGCGCCTATCAAGTGCTTGAGATGGCCACCATAAATGGGGCACGTGCTCTCGGCTTGGAGCACCAGATTGGAAGCCTGGAAATAGGCAAAAAGGCAGATATTGTCGTCGTCCGCCCCAAGGGTTTGTCGACAGCGCCCTGGGATCCTGAGCAAGTGATTTTAGGTGGCATCGACCCGATTACTGTCCTCGTACACAGCCCCAGTACCGAGGTCGAAACAGTCCTCGTGGACGGCGAGATACTAGTAGAGGGAGGAGAGTTGGTGTATCTTGACGAAAGTAGGATTATGTCCCAGGCCAGAGATAGTGTAGCTGGTATTCGAAGCAGAAGCGGAGTGTCTGCTCATACCCACACTCAGCTAAACTTCATATAATTATCATCTGAGATGCTGCCCAGCTCCCCCATGGCTGATGAATGAGTGCCAATAGAGAATCCCAATCGTAGTGAGTCTGTCATATACTGGATGTATAGATTCATCTAAGAAGGCCCCAGTGGCCCTGTGAAGAAGTTGTCGAATAGATATTGGCTGTCAAATCCAATCTGCGCAGGGAGAGGGTCGAATAAAGCATCCCAATCCTGGCTCTTCTCTTCCGTACTGGGCGTTGGCGTTGATAGAGATACGATGGTAGACGGCGTAACACCAACGCTCCGTGAAGCGTCCCGGATGAAGGACTGCATGTTGAAGCCTCTTGCTCGCTTCCGTGATGATGAAGAATGCGATCCGCGCCTGTCGCCGTACGTCCTCTTGCGCGACTGGGCCGCGCTAGATTTACTGATTTCCTGCTGTAGAAAGGATAGCAACTGCCTGCCACGCATGGCTATTTTATTGTGTTCGAATTTCCCGAGATACAAAACTGTGTCGGCGACAAGCTGTTTGTGCTCTCCAAACTCCTTATCGGCAGGGCTGCGGTGCAGCATGTCGAGGCTTAGGATGATTGCAGCAGCGACGGAGAAGGCCTGGTCTATCCACAGGATCGGGTCGGTCTCGTCCACAGCAACAAAAGCCTCGCGAAGTATTGTTTTGGCAGCGGCGAGACAGGTCCGTCGAGTAAAGGCAAAGGCCGAGGTGGTAAATGATGGCCCTATAAATTTACGATGACTGATCGAGGGAGGAAGTGTGAGCAACGTTCGGTCATATGGGGTACGAAAAGGCCCCTACTTACATCATGATGATCTTGTGTGCTATGTACTTGTTAGCTACCACCCTTCGATGTAGATTAGGTCACTTACAGGCACATATTGTCAATGACCGACGGGCCCGGCTCACATAAGCGGGCCATTCAGCAGCTACAGGGGCGTTGCTCGAGAGGAAGGTAGGCATCGATGCGGTGACTAGCTTTCTCATTATATCGTCAAACTTCAGGACCTGCTCATACCGGGTATACATGGTGTTGCACCCGGCCATGGCGTCGAGCAGCTGCGGCATGAGCGATGCAATGTCGAACCTGTAATTGCAGTAACTTGCCTGTGTCGGCATAGTTTCTGGATGAACCTCCATGTCATCATCATTGCAGTTCAATGGCCTGATATGACTACTGATGAACCTGGGGCTGATGGAGTATATCTCCGAGAAGGGAATGCTGAACCAGTCTTGGGTGCAGAGCTGGATAAATACACGCTTGCCAGCTTCCGATTTGCGAAGCTGATCGATGGGACGGGTCTCTCCCGAAGTGTCAGCTTCTAAACGATGTAAGCCTAGGCTTTGGGCAACCCTCCCAGCTGCTGCAAGCAGGATGGATTGGCTGTTGGAGTGTCCGAGAATATGAGCAGAGATGGTTAGTGTCGCAATAGCTTGGACAGAGTAGATGGTATGTGTCTCAGTATAGCAGGCCAGGTTTAGACAGGTGACAGTGGCAGTGTACCACCGAGACGACAGAGTTGACTGCTCGGCCGCAGAGAAGCCCCAGCTGCTGTAGGTCGAGGGAGATGCGCATGTCATGCTGCCGGTTAGCACGGAGAAAAGGAGCGCGAGCCACTGGAGATTGAGTTGTTCATATCTGACATTGCCTCCATACTCAGTAAAGAAGACTTCAAGATCTCTGGAGAAGATCTTGGCGGAGTATGAACCGTGATACCAGAGAATCGAGCTATTGTGGAAGTCGCATAGCTGGAAAACATGAGATTTGTCCGGGAGTAGAGCTTCCAGAACATCCAGCTGCGCAGATCGGGAGTTTTCGGTCAAGGAGTTGCTCTCAGACGAAAAGCCCGTAGTTGGTAGCCCAGGTCCGTGATCGTGTTCCGGTGCATTGATGAAATCGGAATCCTTCTTTCGACCCCAAGCGAGGAACTCCAGGACCGTAGCGGCGTCAAGGTCATCGGCCGCAATACTGCCAGCCGGGCCTGGCTCACTCCCGCTTTCCAGGCCGTCGGGCTGGCCTGTTTCTGGAGTCGCCAGCTGGGCTCCTAATGCGCCAGAGACTGATGTCGAGTCATCCTCTTGTCGAACAATGCACTGCGTGCTCTGCTGAAGCCTAGCCTCGAGCTGTGTTACGCGCTCAAGCAATGCCCGGAGTGCGTCGCCTGTTTCGCTGTGAGCCGAACTCCGACTCGTCGGGCTTGATGGAGCTCCATGGGCGGCCGTGATTTCTTCGCGACTACACAAATTTGCTATGCCGCTGTGGATCGGAATGGGGGAGAGAGGGTTAGCAAGACAGCAGCTTAGGATGCGAGAGAGTGCCCTACCGTTTAATGCAAGTGTCGCATGGGATGTTCTTATTGCACTTGATCTTTCGACGATGGCAATGGGTGCATGTCAGCCGCGCCCGTGGGCCTCGGGTCTCGGTGTCTTCATCCATGGTATCCGGTATCCCCGACCTCGGCGCAAGCACGGCTACCGGCGGCTGGTCCTTGCTTGAGAGACGGAACTCTAGAGGGGCAAAGCATTGAAGTGGGCAGTTCTTTCGCGGCAGTTGGAGTGGTAGCAAGGCCGGTGCTTGTCAGTTGATCTTGCGCAAACAGATCTGTAATGCTGGATGGGTGTATCTCGGCCGCCATCAGAGGGATGTCTGGGCCAAGTTTCCACCACCGCGGCCTCGTCGAGCGGCCGAAATCAAGCCGCCGCTAAGTTGGAAGTAGTTTGGCTCGGCCGCGATAAGAAGGAAAGCCAATGAGACCCACAAAGAGTTGGTTATCTTGCCTTGAACCTTGTACTTGTTCATGTAGTTCGCGTAGCTTATCTACGGATTGCTTCGGCTCCGGTCTATTACCTCATTGTGGTCGCGGCCGCAAACCTCGGCGGCCGGACCGACATCCCAGTGCAATGCAACAAAAGAGGTGCTCACAATTGTTCGTCCGTTTCTAGTGTCGATGATCCCACGAGAGAACAAGACGTGGTATAAAAGCAATTCAACTTCGCTTTGACATCATGGCTGCTACTGACAAACCCAGCCAGAAAGAGCTGCAAGCACTCGCGATGGCACCCACCAAGTACATCGGCCGTGCGATCCCGGAAATCTCCCTGCGTGACTTCGACTCGCGCATCGATCAAATCACAGCTGAATTGCTCGATGCAGCCGAGAACGTCGGCTTCTTCTGCATCGTCGATCATGGCATCTCGAAGGATGCAGTAGATGGCATCTTCAATCAGTCCGCCCGCTTCTTTGGCCTGCCAGACGAGGTCAAGGCGCGCGTTCCCTTCTCGCCACAGCACAATGCAGGATGGGAGAAGAATGCCCAGGTCCGCCCTTCGACGGGCGCCGTGGACCGTAAAGAGTCGTATCAAATGCAATTCGGTGATGGCATGGAGGGTCAGTTTTACGTGTGCGCTACGACGAGGGACTTGTCGCTAAAAGCAAGTACTAGGTCGATGGGTCGATGATGAGACGCTTCCCGGATTTCAGGAGGAGGCGCTTTCATTCATGCACCAGGCCCAAGAGGTCAGCGAGAAACTCATGAGGTGCTTCGCTCGCGGGCTACACTTCCGTGACGACTACTTCATCAAAGCCCACAACGTGAGTCGCCAAGAATCGCAGACGGTCTGCAGGCTCCTCCATTACTTCGAGACGCCCCAGGTGCCCAACCCGACAGGCGAGGTTTTCCATAGGGCCGGTGCGCACGCCGACTGGGATTTCTTGACTCTTTTGTTTCAAAAAGAGGGCCAGTCGGGCTTAGAGATATGCCCTGGTCGCGAGGTTTCGACCTCGTTCGGGTATGGCGATGCGTGGACAAAAGTAGAGCCGAATGCTGCGAAGAACGCCATTGGTAAGCCTACCCTCCATTGTACCGGATATATATGCTGATGTGATGACAAGTTTGTAATATCGGAGACCTGCTCATGTCGTGGTCTGACGACCGATTCAAGTCTACGTTTCACAGAGTCAAGGCTCCATGCGAGCCAAATGACTTTTATGGAGAGCGCTACAGTATTGCCTTCTTTAATCAGCCGTGCAGAGATGCCGAGATACAAGGACCACTGAAGAAGTATCCCATGATTACGGGCGAGGAATTCGCGCGAAACGCAATGACCCGGAATTACAAGGCCTTACGGGAGAAATTAATTAAAGTTATGGACTAGAGGTCACACAGAAAATGGGTGCCATGAGAGTTAAACCGTCAGGAGTAGCACGTTATGATGGGACTATAATTTCAGAGTGTTGTTAAAATACAACAGTCATTCTCTCCTGCGAGTGGCTTCATGTCAGAAGCCCGCTGGTGTCCAAGTCGCGTTGTGTGCTGGGAAATGGGAATGGGAATAGCCTCATGCTGAATCCTCATGTTTGTTCCTGCAGGGGGCTTGGCTGGGAGAGGTTCAGCTGAGGGCAGATGTGGAGTCGGGCTGAAATTAGCCAGGGGCTTGGCTGCTGACCTTAGCGCATTCGCGGGTAATTCCGCGCTATGGGAATGGTCTGGAAAATAGGTACAGTAATGCGCCAAAAGTCTGGACCGCCCCACACCCACCCTCGACACCCTCACGGCAACACCACATCTTCAAGGCTACGGAAGTACATGATAAAATCAATCAATTGAAATAAAAATTATACTCAGAGATAGCCCTGATTCTCCTCTTTAATAATGTGTATACTAACCCTTTACTTTATGTACTATAGCTAAGTGATTGGATAGTAACTTAATTAAAGCCTATATTTTTATCTACTTAATTATATATTATAAATAATATATATAATACTTAAACTCTTTAATATTATTACTATTACTTTTAAGAATAAATAGATAAGAATGATTTTTATATATCTTATTCTTTAGAGCCTTCTATATATACTCTATAGGGTTTAAATTAGATAAATAGACAGACTATCTTATCTACTTAATTTCTTAAAGCTAAAGAAATATCTAGATTACTTATACTTAATAAATCTTAGTATTATTATATTAAAAATACTAGATATTATTATAGTATAATAGAAGGCCCTTCTATAAAGTATTAATATAGCTATAGCTTAAAAAGCTACCTCTAGAAGCCTCTTTATTATACTCTATAAATATAAGACTACTTCTATCTTCTTATTAGATAACAATAAATATTATAATAGTGATATTTACTTTTATATATACTTTAAGATTAATAAAGTCTTACTTATACTTTTTAAAGGAGAATTATTATATCTATAAGTCTAGATTATTAATATTATTCTATATAGAATACTTATCTAAAAAGTATAATTATAATATATTAAAGCTATATTAAAATAGCCAAGTTTAGAAAGATATACCTCTATTAATTCTTTCTTCTAAGATCTTTAATAATATATAAATTAAAGATAGCTTTTAGTATTATCTTCTATTAGATATATCCTTTTTACTATCCTCTATTAATAGATATAATATTTATATAGGATATATTAGATTATTATTAGGCTTATCTAGAAGGATAGGCTTTATTAAACACCTCTAATAATTAACTATAGATTAGAATAAATAATAAACTTAATTAGATACTTCTCTATCTTTAATAATATAGAAGGACATCCTTTTTATAGTGTGACGATCCTTGATCCCAAGAGGCAAGACTACTTCGTAGGATCGGAAGCGTGTGGGTTTATGTAAGCAGTAAGTGATGGGCGCTGCTGAGCAATGGTGGTTGACTTGATCGTAGCTAAGA
>NW_022156919.1:0-17926 GCF_004353045.1 Thyridium curvatum | reverse complement strand
GCTATCTTAGCTACGATCAAGTCACCCACCATTGCTCAGCAGCGCCCATCACTTACTGCTTACATAAACCCACACGCCTCCGGTCCTACGAAGTAGTCTTACCTCTTGGGATCAAGGATCGTCACACAATAGGCTAAATTTCTTTTAGAATTCAACTTTAAAATCGTATACTGTAAAGAACCTAAAAATAGTAGAGCGGACACACTTAGCTAAAGGCTAGACCATAAACAAGAAATACCTACAGAAATACAAGCCATCCTGTAGATGTGAACTGATAGGAGTATGGGAGGCATTCCTCAATAGATCGCACTTATTAAACTCATCATACCGCTAGACACAGCAAGAGAACAAGAAATCTACTAGCAGTACGACAATAATCTCTATATCAAGGAAAAACCACCTAAGAGATTACTGGTTAGATATAATAGATGATTGTACCTACCCCTAGCCTTAAGGGAGAAATATATATAAGAAATATATAAGGCTAAAGCTTATAGGTATGAAGGAATCATATAGACTAAGGCAAGAGTCTGAGAAATGTATGACTTCCCTAGACTTGACAGGATAGTCAGGAAGATGCGGAAATCATGCTATAAATACAACAGCAATAAGGCATTAAGACATCCACCTTACGGGGAACTACAGCCTATCCCTATACCAGAACAACCCTAGTATTTAGTGGCTATGGACTTTATTGTCAAACTACTAAAGTCTAAAGACCTAACCACTAGAACAGAATACGACAGCATTCTAGTAATACCGGAGCGACTTACTAAGTATGCATATTTCCTTCTGTTTAATAAGTCATATATAGCAGAATAACTTATGTTTATATTCCTATGAATAGTAGTAGCTAACTATAGGATGCTATATAAGATCGTTATAGATTGAGGACTGATATATGCGTTAAAATTCTATATATCCTTAATAGGACAACTTAGAGCCAATAAAAAACTGTCTACGGCCTACCATCTATAAACTAATGGACAGACAGAATGTTTAAATTAGGTATTAGAAGTATATCTGCGCAACTATATCAACTATAACTAAGACAACTAGATAGAATTGCTACCACTCGCATAGTTTATATATAATAGCGTACTAACTAAGACAACTAAAGTCTTACTGTTTTTCACCAACTATAGCTGAAACCTAGAAGCATACCGACAATTATAAGATAAGATCAACATAGAATCTGTAATTCTTAAGATAGAACACCTTAAGAAACTATATGCATCCTTAAAAGCGGAACTTAAATTCATCTAAGAATGAATCTACTATTACTACAATAGAAAAAGGATAAAGGAACCATCCTTCTTAGAGGGAGATATAGTCTACCTACTATAGAAAAACATTACTATAAAGTGATCTAGCGATAAATTAGACCATAAGAAACTAGGACCCTTTAAAATCGAATAGAGAATTTTAACATCTAACTACAGGCTGTTATTACTAAAGACAATATGAATTCACCTAATTTTTCATGTTTTCCTACTGGAACCAGCCCCTCTAGGAGTGTGGCTAAAGGAACTAGTAGAAGTGAAAGCAGAAGAAGAGGAATATAAAGTCAAGTAGATACTTAAGCAGAGGGTATCAGACAGGAAATATCTGGTAAAGTAGAAGGGCTATAATGCTATAGAAAACACCTAGGAACCTAAGGAACACTTAATGTATTGCTAGCGGAAGCTTCAGCAGTTCTACTAGTAAAGTCAAGACCACCTAATAGTTACCTACTATCTAGACTGAAAGCGCTCCAGTCAATAGAAGAAGAAGGATCAGCAACCCCCAGAGCCCGAGCATCCACAGTAACACATTCATCCTCCTTCTCCAGTTCCTCTAAAGACTACATACCATAGTGGAATAAGTCCGCCCCACGATCTTTCAGAAATTGCTCTTGCCTGTGCAAACATAACAAACGGTTTAGTATTATCTGCAGCTAGGTCTGCAGCATAAACATTTCCTCCTCAGCATCTAACTTCTCCTTAGAAACCTTCTACTACTTGGCCAGCACGTAGGACACTGGGAAGAGAGGTCAGGAAAGAAGTAAAGCGTGAGGATTAGAGAAAGAACCCATAAGAAGAAGCCATACTGGTACCATCATAAGAACGACCTCGTCAGACATAGTTACTGTAATATGACTTGCCCTCTACCATATGGCACATTAGGTTGTTTTTAAAGCAATAGGAATATAGTATTGCCTCTACCCTATAAGTGTTGATATACGCACTAAGTGCAATCTGTTTAGAAGTCTTTATAGATTTCTATTTCTTGACGCAACCTAAGGATATATTGTCAGAAGGGCATAGGAAGAATTGAAGGGAGAGTTGGGTACCTATAGAAGAAGTTTCAGTTCCAGACAAATAGGTCTTAAGAACGGCCTTAGGTCATCAGGACGTTAACCTAGGAGGGGGACATCATGTCATAAAACCAACCGTAGTTACTGCAGGGGCACCTCCTAAGGCAGTTAGAGAAGATAAGATAGGCAGAAAATGCATAGACCACCAGACCGCTTAGGACTCTAGTAATCCATCACTATAGATCATGGTGATCCCCTATGAGGGATCGCAATAGATCACCATGAGCCATCGCGATCTATTGCCTATATATATAGACGTAAGACTACCCTTAGATACCTACCTAGATAGCTCTCCAGTATTCAAAGTATCTCATTTAATAAGTTACCTTTAAGTAAAGCTATCTTAGCTACAATCAACCACCAGTGCTTAGCAGTGCCCATCACCTACTGCTTACATAAACCCATACGCCTCTAGTCCTATGAAGTAGTCTTACCTCTTAGGATTAGGGATTGTCACAATAAGTAAGGGCCTTATATTTCTTAGAAGAATCAGAAAGTTTCTGTTTCTTGATGCAATCTAAGGATATGTTGTTAGAAGGATGTTAAAAGAATTAAGAGGAGAGTTTAACACCTATAGTAGAAGTTATAGTTCTAGGTAGATAGGTCTTAAGAACAGCCTTAGGTTATTAGGATATTAATCTAGGAGGGGGATATTATGTTATAGAATCAACTGCTGTTACTATAAGGCACTGCCCCTAAGAGTGGTTAGTATGATAAGATAGGCAGAAGTGTATAGATCATATAATTACTATAGGATGAGTGATTGTAAGTGATCTAGTCACTATAGATTATAATGATCTAAAGTAATCTATTGTCTATATATATAGATGTATGTCTACCCTTAGATACCTACCCTAGATAGCTCTCTAGTATTTAAAGTATCTTATTTAATAAAGTACCTTTAAGTGAAGCTATCTTAGCTATAATCAACTATTAATGCTTAGTAGCGCCTATTATCTACTGCTTACATAAACCTGTATGCCTCTGGTCTTATGAAGTAATCATACCTCTTAGGATTAAGGATCGTTATAATTCTATAGATTAAGCTAAATATATCTTCTTATGACTTTAGTATAAAGATTACTAAACAGTAGTTTCTAGTATGTCTCTACTTTATTATAACTATAAATAAGATATAGGGCTAGTTCTTTAAGACTATTAGAATAGACTTATACTACTAGGTATTCTCCTATAGCCAGTTCTATATAGTAATATTAAGAGTTACTGATATATATTGTCTTTTTATACTACCTTCTATACTAAAGATAGAGAAGCTTTTTAATATAGTATACCTAGAAGTACTCTTATAGAGTAATAAAATCCTTTTAATTTAATATCTAATATAACCTCTAAACTTATTATATTAATAAAGGCAGTAGAAAGCACTATAGAATATCTAAAGTCTATTATAATATAGAGAGTAATTCTATTTATCTATAGGGACCTCTAAAGTCTGTTATAAAAAGTAATCCTATCTATCTATAGAGGTATCTTTATCCTTAATACTAATCATCCTCTACCTCTTTCTATATCTATATACTATATAAAGGGCCGCCTTATAGCTATTAAATCCACTTCTTAAGTATAGAGAGGAGGCTATAGGTTATGTCTGCCTAATTCTATAGCTCTAAAGATAATATCTTCTAGATCTATAGATAGAGCTAGACTAGCATTATCTTATCTATATTATAGTTATTAGATAACTATATATAGTTATAACCTATTATCTAGCCTATTCTTATACTACTATAGCTCTATAGTCCTTA
Organism: Thyridium curvatum; assembly: GCF_004353045.1. Lineage (NCBI taxonomy): Eukaryota > Fungi > Ascomycota > Sordariomycetes > Thyridiales > Thyridiaceae > Thyridium > Thyridium curvatum. The sequence goes on along the minus strand of NW_022156919.1, from coordinate 13,804 downwards.
GAATACTTATAGTCTAGCTATTTATTAGATTCTAAGATCTTACTAGCTATTAAAGCTATATATATCTTTAAAGCTATAGGTATTAGAGAAGTTCTATATACTAAGGAAGTTTTATATATTAGAGAAGTTCTATATATCTAAGAAGTTCTATATACTATTAAAGCTCTATAGACCAGTCATCCTTTACAGGCTGGTAAAGAGGCTAGACAGATCTATATTTAGCCTATAGGTATAATAGGGCTTTTAGTAGGATATATTATTATCTAAGATATTACTAGTATAAAGTCTCTTATAGTGCCTATAGTAATCTAGGTCCTGGTTATCATCCTTCTTATAGGATATAGTCTTTCCTAAGATCTTACTATTATTACTTTTAGCTATATTATTATCCTTCTTACTTATAAGAGCCTTAGCAAGCTTCTTTATCTTATTAGCTTTTATAGAAGACTAGGCCTTTATAGGTGTCTTTATAGAAGACTTATATAGTATAGTTGTAGCCTTACTGGCTATAGAGGCAGGAGTAGCTTATATAGATCTCTTATTCTATGTCTTATGCTTAGCTATAAAGAACTTAGGCTAGGTAGGTGATTCTAAATCTACTATAATAATAGGTTCATCCTCTATCTTAGTTTATATATGATTCTTTATATAGTAGTCATACTTAGTTCTATTTCTATTAAAGTAGCAGTTTATATAGGCTCTCTTTAAGTAGTTATTATTATATATACAGCCTTTAAATATACTTATATTATTGTTATAGTAGATATATAGTTTATCTATAAAGTTAAAGTAGAGCTAGAGTAATCTAGCTTTAATATATAAGCTATAGTTATATATATAGGTATCTATTAAATAATAGTATATAACTTTATCTCTAACCTATAGATAGTAAGTATATAGGCTTTATAGATTAGGTAGATAATATATATCAGTCTACTATTAGATAAAATAATAGCTATTAGCTTTATAATATTCTTTTCTAGATCCCTATCTTTATAGAGATATTAGAATCAAGCTATAAGATAGTCTAATAATATAGTTCTATAGCTATCTTCTCCTTCTTATAGTATATATAAGAGGTCATACTGATTAATAGCTAAGAGGTTAAGAAGGGCTAGAGTAGGATTTATATTAGTAGGTTCTTCTCTAGAATATATATTAATTAGTATAAAGCTAGATTTTTATAGTAGTAAGGATAAGAGTTATATTAGGGTCTTCTAGATAGGCTGTAATAAGTAGTTTGATATTACTACCTATAGAGCCTATTTATTCTTCTATAGGTCTTATATTAACCTCTATAGCTAGAGGTATTATATAAGTTTATTCCTACTAATAATTACTAGGCCCTCCTATTAAATAGTTATAGGATGATGTCTTCTATAATAAGAAGATATAGGCAGTACTAGGTCATCTTATCTAAGTTAAATAACTTTATATATATAAACTATATTTATTATATATTAATATAGTATCTATAAATAGCTATCTTTATTATTATTATTATAAAAATATATAGCTATTAGATTCTCTAATAAGCTAGAAACCCTATTATCCTTATCTAGTCTATAGTGCTTTATAATTATATATATAAGAGAAGGGTAGATAAAGTAGGTTGCTCTAATTAGCTGCTCTAGCTCTATAAAAGTTTAGGAGGTAGTAGAAGATATAGAAGTATTATCTATATCTAGTAACTTCTTAATTTATAGTTTAAATATACTATCTAGCTGGTATATTACCTCCTATAGAGGTATATTACTAGTTATAAGTATTTTTATATAAGAGATTTTAAGCTCTAGAGCTATAGGTAGTATAAGGATTATTATATATCTAATCTACTAGATATAGATTATATTAGAAATATTCTAATAGAGCTTTTAGATATATAGCTTTATAGTAGATACCAGGCTTTTATAGATAGATCTATACCTTAATAATATATAGAGGTTGTTAAAGTTAGAAAGACTACTAGCCTCTAGACTATAGTATTTAAGGATATTCTATATAAACTTATAACTAATTATAATATATATATCTTAAGGATGTCTATTAGCTAGACTATAGTCTATAGTATTATTAAAGTTTATAGTTTAGCTTATTATAAGATTAGATACTAGTCTATAAGTATAATAAACTTAATAAACTTTATAAAATAGTAGAGGTATATAATTACCCTCTACTAATATAGAAGTACTAATTAGAGGATTATCTATAGGATTAGTATTATTTATAGGTATAGAAATAATATCTAGAGTGTTATCTATAGTATTACTAGCCTCTAGCAATATAGGAATATCAGCTAGAGGGTTATCTATAATGTTACTAGCCTCTAATAATATAGAAATATTAGCTAGAGGGCTACCTATAGTAAGACTAGTCTTATTACTAGCTATAGATAGATCTAGATCTATTATTATTTCTATATTATATATAGCTATATTAATAGCTTTATCTATAAAAAGATCTATTACTATACCTATAGGTTAAAGAATACTATCTATATATTAGAATATTAATAGTTATATCTTAGATCTAACCTTAGATTAATCTCTATATAGTAAAAAGCACTTCTAAATCATTATATAATACCATCATCTAGTAGAGAATTTAACACACTTTCAAATAACAGTATTCCAGGCTCTATAGAATCAAAATTACAGCCATAGTACGTACCTTTTTGCTTAATAGATATAGTGGTAGTAGGGGTGTGGGTTGTTTTTTTTAGGCCTAGGACGTGATTTCCGGTAGGAAAATAGTGGCGTTTTTCTGCCCTTCTAGACCGCCCTCTCTTTTAGCTACGTAAAAGTCCGCGTTACGGGCAGTCCCTCTAGTTTCACAGACACGACCTTTCGTCCCGCCCAACACGCCTCTCCCATCGAACCAGGCATTGAGCATCCCAATTGTGCGCCGCTCGGGGCCATCTGAAGAATGCCATGGCCTGGTAAATCCCCGGGCTCCTCCCCGTCCGGGGAGCAGTCACCCCCAGCTACCGCCACCAGCACCTCCAGCGTCGACTCGCCACCGCCGCCGCCGCCGCCGCCGCCGTCACCAGGCAAGAAGCCCCGGTCGTGGAACGACTCGCTCAACGCGACCGACTGGCAGCACTTCAAGGAGCCGCGCAACTGGGTGCCGACGCTGCTGCTCACGGCCACGGTGCTGGGCAGCCTGCAGTTCTACCGGTCCTACCTGCGGCGCATCCCGGGGACGGACCACATCCGGCCGGACTTCTTCCGCCGGCGCAGCCTGTTCGGGCGGGTCACGAGCGTCGGCGACGGCGACAACTTCCACATGTTCCACACGCCCGGCGGGCGCTGGGCGGGCTGGGGGTGGGCGAGGAGCGTGCCCAAGGAGAGGAAGGAGCTCAAGGGGCGGACGGTGAGTCTCTCTTTCTCTCTCTCTCTCTCTTCCTGTTTGTCCCTGAAGCCATTCCCTAGTGATGTCTAGTAGCTCACCGAGCCCTTCTTTTCGTTATTTATTTTTGCTGACAATGATGTTCCCTTACCTCCCCACCAGATCCCCGTCCGGATAGCCGGCATCGACGCGCCCGAGGGCGCGCACTTTGGGCGGCCGGCGCAGCCCTTCGCGGCCGAGGCCCTGGCCTTCCTCTCCTCGTACCTACTGCACCGGCCCGTGCGCGCCCGCATCTACAAGCGGGACCAGTACGACCGCGTCGTGGCGACGGTCTGGGTGCGGCGCTGGCTGCTCTTCCGGCGCGACGTCGGGCTCGAGATGCTGCGGCGCGGGCTGGCGACCACGTACGAGGCCAAGTCGGGCGCCGAGTTCGGCGGCCTCGAGGACCAGTACCGGGCCGCCGAGGCGAAGGCCAAGGCGAGGCGGAGGGGGATGTGGGGCGGCAAGGGCGTGTTCGAGAGCCCGAGGGAGTACAAGAGGAAGATTGCCGAGGGGGAGGGGAGGAAGTTTTGATGGATGAGGGGAGAGATGGTGAGAGGGTTGAGTGGAAGGGATTGCTCTTGAGAAGGATGTGGACGTTTTGATACCCAGACATACATACATACACAAACAGGCGCAAAGCGATGAGTTTCTTTGGCGGTGATCATCCCCTACTCTTCCAGGAGAGGTGTTTAGAGCAAGGACGTAACTATGTTATGTATCATCACTGAGAGGCATGCCTCACCACCTCTTCCTCCAACCCACTCAACACTCCTCCACCCCCCATCACATACACACATACACACCATCATCCGTCTCCCCCTTCTCCCCTCAAATCCACCCCAGCAGCCCGGCCGCGAGCCCGAGCGCAACCGGCGCGAACCCCCAGTGCGCCCACTCCCCGCCGCCGATGAGCGCCCGGCTCACGAGCCCGTCGGTGGCGACCATGCCCAGCGCCGGCAGCGCGCACAGGCCCAGCAGCCGCCTGTCTCCCGCCCACCAGACGGTCGACAGGACGGCCGCGATGGCGGCGTTGCGGCTGCCGTAGATGCGCGTCATGCCGAGCGCTACGGCGCGGGCGGAGGCCGTGTCCGGGTCGGCGGCCCGGGGGAGCGGGAAGCCGAAGTGGCGCAGGGCGGCCTCGGGCTGGAGGAGGGCGCGGGCGCCGTAGAAGCCCGGGACGGCGATGAGGGCTAGGGAGCCGTAGTAGCTTAGGGTCTGGATGTCCGGGGTCGACATTGTGGATGGACGTTCGGAAAAGACAGTTCTGATATGATTTGAGAGTACTGGGTTTCGCGGGGGGTGGGTTGATGGTCCTTTTTGGTTCAATGGGTACGGGGAGCTTAAGAAGTGATATGCCTTGATGCTATGGAAGGCGGTTGAATGGAGAGTATGTGTGAAATTAGCTAGAGCGTCTGCATCACGGTTGATCTTCTCTGGTCTGGCGATTCATATTGGTGAAGCCTACGACTGTCAGATTTTAGTTTGTTCCGTTTCAAGGACCTACACACCTCACTACTTGAGTCTCGAGCTTGGGAACATCTGAAAAGAAAGTCTATTTATACATCGGTATAGGCTTTGGCGTGCTTCTTCTCTACTATTCAGCAAGTCCATACAACGTGAGCACGTTCATCAGGCCCCGAAAGGAGGTTACACGATGCACTTAGAAGGGCTCGCCCTTCATCCCAGTGATCTCAGGTGGCACTACATGACAAGCGCTTTGCAGGAGAATGGCGGGTGCCGACGAGGGGAGGGCTGGGCAAGTGATGGGCAGATTAGTTGACGGACTGCTAACAGAAGTACTTGACTATCCATCAAGCCCATTGGATGTAGGTAGTGGGATAGCCCTTCCGAGTCCTAGGGCAAGGATGTGATAAGGATGTTGATTGTTAAGATCGAGGTAGCTCCTGATGGACTTCCGTCAACTATTCAGACACCCACTTGGCTGGGGGAGGTAGCTCAGGGAACCATGGTTGGCGGAGAGTGTTTCCTCGCCCGTACCGGGGAGAGAGACGGTTCGCATGAAGTGGCGTGCATATCTGCTCGCCTTTTCTCGATTGATCTTCTAGAACCCGGCGTTTCAATCCCCGATGCGAAGCGATCAGTGCTCGCATACCGGGGAAAGAAGAGCAGCAATTTTGACACGCTGTTTTGCTCATCACGGGAGCGATCACGCATCACGATGAGATTTATGCGATCTTTGTTCATGTTTGTGGATGCTGCTGAGGCGTGGTCAACAAATACAAACTCCCAGCCACAAGATACATGCCGTATTTCCCGTATTCCCGTACTCCCGTACTCCGTACGGAGAACGAATGATAAAAAAAGCACAACCTCCACGCCTGGCCGGCCTAAAACCAGACCACACAGCCCAAAATCCTGGGACCTTGCTTGTGGAAGTCGTGCCGGATCGACGGAGAGACTTTGTTGAAGTAGCAGCGGCAGACAGGCCAAGGCGACGCCACGAGAACCCCCTTGCGGGAAGCTTGGGGCAAGCTTGAAACATGGTCTCCGTTGGCAGGAAAAGAGGGAAAAAGCAACCATATGATACCTACCTACCACAAGTACCTACTACCTAGTTATCTGGATGCTCGGTCCCAGCCGCTGCCATTTACTCCTCCGTTGAAAGGAAAGAGAGGACCGGCCACCTTGCTCGCGGGCGATTTGCGAGGAATGGAGGCTTTGACAGCTCGAACCATATCTGGTCAAGCTCTCTGTTGATGCTGGAATGGAGGCGATATCACCGGGTGAACGTCGCTGGCATGCAGGATGCAAATTTGCAAGTGGGAAGACAAAACAAACATCACGATTATGATGATTTCGTCTCGGACCGGCTGGTATGTTGTTTATATCGCAGATGGCGATATGGTTCTCAAGCTCTTCGATCTCGGGATTACCTTATCTCACAAAAGATTGGTGGTGCACAAAAAAAGAGCGACCCCCCCTGCTAAGCACCTGCGACAAGTCACCAGTTACAGAGGAAACCCCGTTTTTGGGGCGCACGACACAACCTCCCTCCCCCCTTGCGAACCCCTGAAGGCCACATGCTGCAACCTGCAGGAACAATTTTCTTTTTTCCTCTTTTTCTCTCCTCATCTCTGCTCGCCAAGGAAAGGGACCTGCAGTCACGATATGATGGAATCATACGGTCGTGTCTTCCTTTTGCCAAATACCTATCCATGTGTGTTCGAATACTGTAGTAGATTCTTTTCTATTTGGTACCTTGCTGAACTGCCCACTTGGTCAGACTCACCAAGCAAGTGCCACTTAATTCTTCGTATTTGCTCAGTAACTTTCAAGGTTGTTTCGTAGGCGTGCCACGAACACCTGTGCCTTGCCGTACTGTGCACGTATTGTCCGACTCAAAGCCCTCGGCTTGACCCAATCAGCACTCGGCCTCAGATCCGAGCAGGGCCTTTCGGAGTCACGGTTTCAATGAGCAGCGCGCTCCGACAAGGGCAGACGCGAGCACACCAGAACCAGGGAATCCCCAAGGTTCGCAGGTGCTGCCGACGACAAGAAAGTCTGGGTGAGTCGGTGCTCTTGTTTGCCGGCAAGCGTAGATCCCGGCCTGGACTGTCCCCGCATTCTCGACGAGAGAGGGCGGCCCACGGCGCTGTGGAATCCGGAACGAAACGATGTTTGTTTGTGTCCAGCATGAACCACAACTACAAGTAGGTAGGTAGATAGGAAGCCTAGCCGAGCGAGTGCTCATTTCAAACCATTGTCGTTGAACATGTTGATGCCTGTCGGAAGCGCTGTGATATGCATGGAAATATACAAACACGGGTTCTTTCAATTAGAGTAAGGTAGTGGGTAGCACCGCAGACCAGACCGCCCAGCCATTCACAACCTCGAAAAAAAGGACCCTTTGGTCGCAAGCAATCTCGAGCCGTGTCGCATGTCGAGAGATGACATGGTGACGCATGGCGGCTCAGAAATATCAAATCGATAGCATGAGGGCACACGAGCTTGATGTTGATTGACAGTTGGTGACTGTGTAATGTACCTAGGCATCTTGATCGCGGAAGCATCCAGTCTCCCAGTCTTTCGATCTCGAATTGCCAATTCCAATGTTGCACTCTGGACGCACCTCGTAATAGTGAAGCAGCCACCTATCCCCAGTGAGGTTAGTGGGCCTCGGATTAGGGTCGTAGTGCGGCCACTCGACGAGTTTAGCGCAAGGGGGCTTTCGTGGTCGGTGTGGGCCTCAGCTGCGTCCCGGGACGAACCAGAGGGCGGCACGCGAAGTCGACGCCGTCACAGGTAATCAAAGTCATCAAACTGACGAAACCCCATCCCAGTTCCCGGCCAGTCTCTTGCATTTCTCACTGGCCCGTCGCCCTCTTGCACGCCACGGCCTGGTGCATGTACCTCGCGAGTGCCTGCAGGGTGCTCCCCGGCCCAAGCTCAAGCTCCCAACGACGCCGGACTGGGAAGAGATTGAGTGCTCCTCAGGCCATCAAGAGAAAGACTCTCAGGGCGGTGGACCCACAGGCGGGTACCCTCTGTGTACTTGTACTTTCTAGCTCCAGGAACCAGAGACAACAGGGCCCGCTCCCGCTCAGAACACGCACTGGCGCACCAAAAGCACGCACCTCCAGCAGCTCCAGTCGTCCCAATCTCTCTCTCTCTGGTACTGCCCCGATCCTTTCCCGTACCACACCACACCCTCTTTCTCCCTCTGCCTTCTCCTTCCTGCTTTTGGGCCATGACCACCACCTCCTGCGCAAAATAGCAGAGGCAGGGCAAACAGGGAAACCCAACACCCAAAAATTCCAACTTCAGACCGACCGACGTCAACACAACACACACATTCATTCACTCACTCTCCAATCACCCGACCGACCGACCAAGACGCTTCGCCTCTTGTCATCGCCAGATCAATTCGCCTTCTAATCACCAACTTTTTTCGTCGCACGTCGCCATCACGCTCGTTTCACCTCGCCGACAGGTCTGCTCAGACAATCGTCGCTCTGCCACGTTCCACCGCGATTCACCGGAAACGCCCAGTACCACCAATCTCTGAGATCCGGCAGCCCCCCTCCTCGCCCGGCTTGACATCACCAAATTCTCGACCGCCCGCCACATCTTTTTCACCTTGGGGTCCCGTCCGTCCTCATTCGCATCCTCCCTCACCCCTGCGTGGACATGGACAGCATATAGATTTCTTGAAACATCGATCCTCGAGTCCGCTCCAGTCGGCCAGCGATCGGAATACTATTCCACAGTTCGATTCTCGTTTTGAGGCCCGAGTTTGACACAGCGGTCATCGTGGACGGCGGGCTCTCGACATGCGGATACCTTTCCGTAGGCGCCATGGCGCCCGGAGCAGGCCGCATCACCACCTCTCCTATCTCCTCGCCATCTCCTCCGTCACGTCCCTTTCCGTCGATGCCATAACCTTCACACCCGCGCCCGAGCCGAACCTCGACCTATCACAACTTGGAAGCATAGGCATTGCCGGTGACTTCTCGGGTATATCTCTTTTCAAATTTGAAGAGCAGACCGAGAAGCCTTTTAGCACAAATGGCAGCGAGGCGCTGCTGGCTCGGATGCCCAACGGTGCGTTTGCATCGGTGGTCAAGACCGATGCCTCGATAAAAGCGATGTGTCCCTTCGTCATGAAGGACGGCACTTTGTCTGGGGTGGTAATGGGTGGGGATTTCACGAGCTTGGGAGACTTGGAGTCGCCTGCGATTGCGCTGTTCAACCCCAACAGCTCCAAGGTCACACCGTTGTCGGGGTTGTCTGGCCAGGTCAACGCAGTGCTTTGCGACCAGGAGACGGAGACGGTCTATGTCGGAGGGAACTTTAAGGGAGCGAACTCGACAAACGCCATCTCTTGGGTCGGAACTTCAGGCTGGACCAGACTACCCTTTGCTGGGTTTAACGGGCCCGTCACGTCGATTGTCAAGGCTTCCAACGGGAACATCATCTTTGGTGGACAGTTCACTGGCCTGGGGAACACGACGAACTCGAACCTCACGTCGGAGCAGGTCATCAACCTCTCAGCGGCGACATACACGACCGAATCATCTTCCACCCTGCCTGGATTCAGCGATCCCAAAAACATCATCTGCAAAACCAGTGGAGTGGACGGCCCGGGCAACACCTGGCTGTTGCAGAACACGGCTCCGGGCTCCCTCAAGGCCGAGTTCAAGTTTGGCTTCGAGCCCACCCGGTTGAGGTTATACAACACGCACCAGGATGGCCGAGGGACCAAGACATTCCGGTTCACCGCCTTCCCCATCAATGGCATCATGAACTTTACCTATATCGACCCCAAGACCGGAAGCAATGCCTCGTGCACCAGCGAGTGCCCGTTGAGCGACGACAGGAGCCTCAAGTTCCAAGACTTCCACTTTGTCAACAACGTGGGCATGAATGCCTTCCGGCTGGACATATCGGACTGGTATGGTCAGGGCGGAGGCTTGAACGGCATCGAACTGGTCCAGAGTGACATGTTTGCCTATGCCATCAACGACTTCAACGAGCCCACCTGCTCAGGATCCGCCACAATCTCTTCAGCTTCAGCCACTGGCCCCTTCACGGTCTCCCCGTCCTTCCAAAGCCAGTCCGAGTACCTGACTGCCCAACTGCAAGCTCCCATCTCCTCCAACTCCGCATCCATCACCTTTACCCCCGACGTCCGGCAATCCGGGAACTACTCGGTCAACATGTACACCCCTGGCTGTCTCCAGGACAATACCTGCAATACACGGGGACAGGTTAACATCACAGTCTTTGCGCAGAGCGGCCAACCTGGTACCTCGATCCAGCTCTACCAGACCAACAACTTTGACAAGTACGATCAGATCTATTTCGGCTTCCTCGAGGCGACGAATGGCTTCCGGCCAACCGTCCAGATGACGCCTCTCAATGGCCAGTCGCTTCCGACTATGACTTTTGTTGCACAGCGCATTGGCCTTACCCAGATTAATTCGACAGGCGGTCTCAACGGCCTGTATGAGTACGATCCCAAGTCGGCCGAACCCGCAGACATCAGCTCCTTTGAGAAGTCGGCCTTCGACAAGCTCGGCTCCACGTTTGCTTCCAAATCCGCCGTCCATGCCTTGGCGACTGCCGGAGATGTCACTTTTGTTGGCGGCAATTTCACCTCGAAGGCTGTGAAGAACATTGCCTCGGTCAATAGCAAGGATTCGACGACGCAAGCCTTGGACAGTGGTCTCAACGGCGCTGTAACCTCCATGCTCATCAACGGCACGAACCTCTTTGTCGGTGGCAAGTTCACCGCAACGGACGATGGCAAGGTCAAGAATCTCAACAACGTTGCCGTCTATGATACTGCCAAGAACACTTGGAGTGCCCTGGGCAGCGGTGTCAATGGCGCAGTCAACTCTGTCGTGGCATTGACTATGAATGTCACCAGCACCACACCCGAGGTTGTAGTTGCCGTGACTGGCGACTTCAAGGAACTTTCTGCCTTTGGCAACAACCCTGCTGTTGCTGCTAATGGGTTTGGGGTTTGGGTCCCCTCCCAGAGCAACTGGCTTCGCAACCTCGACCTGCCCGTTGAGACGATCAGTGGAGTCCTGTCGACCTCGGTCCTTCAAGTTCCCGGTGGCGAGGCTCTCTATGCTGGCTCAATCTCGTCGTCCTCGCTGAGTGCGAATGGCGCGGCGAGCCTGGGTCAGTCGATCAGCCGATTCCCTGTCAAGATCCAAGCCTCATCTTCGACTCCGTCTCAGTCATCGAAGACCAAGCGTGACATCTTGACCAGCGGTCAGCCTTCGGGAGTCGTTACCGGCCTTTTCAACACGGACTCGAACCGTAATCTCACTATCATGGGCGGTCACTTCACAGCAACCGGCACCGATGGATCTTCCATCCACAACCTTGTTCTCATCGACGGGACGAAGAACAATGCAGTTACCGGACTCGGCTCGGGTGTCGCGGACGATTCTACCTTTGTCACTATGGCCGCTCAGAAGGATAACCTCTATGCTGGAGGCAATGTGACCGGCACCGTCAACGGCGCCCGAGTGAACGGCCTCATTTCGTACAACCTAGCCAGCAGGGCCTTCAACCCACAACCGCCCGCCCTATCCGGCAGGAATGGCACTGTCTCTTCGATCGCGGTTCGCCCCAACAACGACGATGTATACGTCGGGGGCTCCTTTGCTTCTGCAGGCTCTCTAGGTTGCCCCGCTGTCTGTGTCTTCCGTACCGCGGTCGGTCAATGGAGCAGGCCTGGCTTGAACTTGGACGGCACTGTCAACACTCTTCTCTGGACAAGCGAGACCAAGCTCGTTGCCGGCGGCAGTGTCACTGTCAACGGTAGCTCTACGACGACCTTTCTTGCTACATACGACCCGAACACCCAGACGTGGGATAGCTTCCCGGATGCGGCGAAACTGCCCGGGCCAGTCTCTGTCATGACGGCAGGCACCAGCGACGGCAGCCAGCTTTGGGTTGCAGGCTCTGCGCCCAATGGTTCGGTGTACCTTATGAAGTATGATGGCAAGACCTGGAACTCTGCTGGTGTCACCCTCGACGCGGGCACCGAGATCCGCGGGCTCCAGATCTTCTCGCTTACCTCGAATCACGCATCAAGCCCCCTGGTCGATGCAAACAAGGCACTCGTGCTCACTGGCTCGATCAAGATCCCCAAATTTGGGAGCACATCAGCCGCCATCTTTAACGGCACTACCTTTGAGCCCTACGTGCTTACGACTAACTCTGGCAACCAGGCCGGCACGATCTCGCGCATCTTTGTGCAGAAGGAGAACTTCTTCACGGTGGACAATGGCAAGCACATGCCCCTGGTTGGCGTGGTCCTCATCGGACTGGCCATCTCCTTGGGCTTGATGCTCCTCATCGTCGCCGCGGGCCTGCTGCTGGATAGGATCCGCAAGAAGAGGGAAGGGTACATGCCGGCGCCGACGTCCATGTACGACCGGAGCAGCGGCATCCAGAGGGTGCCGCCGCGGGAGCTACTGGAGAGCTTAGGCAGGGGCCAGCCTGCCGCACCGAGGGTGTAAATATCAGGGTCAGGTGCATCGCATCGAGTGCGCTGGTCACAATGGAGGGTACAGGGGTTACGGCGTTTTTTGAGAGCGAGCGACATTTTTGATTTTCTTTTCCGAACTGGTCTGGTTGGATTTTACTGGCGTTCCTTTTTTTTATTACCTTTGACAGAAGCGGCCTTTGGCGCAACGATTCGATCGAAACGTCCATACGATGAACGTTCGCGCGGTGGCCGTGGATGCTAGGTTCGATACCCTTCGATACGACGCCGAAGAGTGGAGAGGAGGAAATGGAGACGGGAGGAGAGGCTTCTCCTGGCCGTTGTACTATGCTGCGTGACACAGACAACTTTTTCTCTTTTCTCTTATTCTTTGTCTTCTACTTTGTGTGCCTGTTCATTTCATGACGCATGTCTTGACGGCAGCCACCCCCCCTTTTTTTTTCTAATGACATAATGTCTACCAACCACTATTACCTATCTACCACATCTCGAGTTGTCTTCCGGTTTACCAGGTCCGAGCAGGGACCAGAGGTGAAACGGACACTCCTACACACATCCTTCCTTCCTTTACTTGGACCTCTCCGTCTCCTTTTTTTTTTTATTATCTGTTTGACGATACTCTGGGACTGCCTTGGAGCTGGATCCGGAGACATCCGGTCTTGGTTGCTGGTGGCTGTGGCATCGAATATGTACGTTTCTCGACGTGGTGGATATCCCGCGTCGGTGTGGTTGGACGAAGGGGGTTTCTGTTGAGAGAAATGGGGAGGGGAGAGCAGTCGTCAGAAACTTGTTCCCTTTTTGTTACATGCATGTGAGACTCTTTTGAACAAGAGTCTTTTTTACCTCGCGCCGCTGGCTAGCTAAGCTAGCCTTTTGTAGATAGGGTTGTCTATAAAAACAATAACCATCTATGGTTTGTCATTTCATGTCTCTGTCACATCATTTTACCGTGCGTGCGTGCCAACTTGGCGAAGATGTGATGAAAAATGTGGGGGATCCGTACGGGGGAAAGGGAATGGGCGATCAGATTGTTGCTGGGGGGGGTAGGAAGGCTGTGTGAGAAGCATTGCGTTTGCATTTTTGGTAAACTTGATTCGCTACTCTATCAAAAAAAAAAAAAAAAAAAAAAGGACAACCCAACCCCATGGTCTTCTTATCGGCTTTGCCTTTGCCTGTTCGTCCCGTCTCAACGAGACCCCATAAGCTAAGGTGGTTCGTAGGCACATACCACTCTCACTCTCCACGAAAGCAACGAGCAACTCGAGACTACGCCGATGCTTACGCCGCCACCTTGAACGTCCGTCCGCTCGCCGTCTTGCGCTCCTTCTCCTCGCTGTCGGGCCGGGCTCTTCGGAGAACTGACGGAAGGGGGGATTTAGTATGGCGCCGCAGTCCATGGCAGCATAGGGCCGGGGGGGGGCTGTC
>NW_022156918.1:0-18638 GCF_004353045.1 Thyridium curvatum | reverse complement strand
TTGGGTTTTATTTTGCCCCCCCCCCCCCCCCCCCCTCTCCCCAATGGTGCCACCACTTACCTTTTTTTGGCCTTGCCGTGGTTCCGTTGAAACAGTTATATAGAAGCGTGAAGTTATGTCTCAAGCTCTTCATCCAGCTTGATTGATCAGTCAAGTATTGCGCTGATCCATCATTATGCGGTTTCGTCTCATTGCCAAGGCCTGCCTCCTGGCGGCTTCATTAACACAAGCCGTGCCTGCATCCAGTAGTACTGTCGAGGTTCACACAGAGGATAAAAATGCCAAAGCAGCAACTGGCAGGCTGGTCTTTTGTCACTTCATGGTATGCAACACTATTCTCATGACATCAGACCGCAGCACTGACCTTGGGGTCACAGATTGGTATTGTCGGTGACAGAACCAGTGCAGCAGACTATGATGCTGATATGCAACGGGCAAAGTCGTTGGGCATTGATGCTTTTGCTCTTAACATCGGCGTCGACTCGTACACAGACACACAACTTGGCTATGCCTACCAGTCAGCAGCGAACAATGGCATGAGTGTCTTCATTTCCTTTGACTTCAATTGGTACCATGCCTCGTCGGATGCTGCTGCCGTGGGACAGAAGATTGCCCAGTATGGATCGCTGCCTGGACAGCTCAAGGTGAACAACAAGGTGTTCGCGTCGTCCTTTGCAGGTGATGGTCTTGATATTGCTGCTATGAGATCAGCGGCTGGTATCGATGTCTTCTGGGCTCCAAACCTTCACCCCGACCAGACATCTAATTCCGCGAATATTGACGGTGCTCTCAACTGGATGGCCTGGGACAACAACGGCAACAACAAAGCTCCCACAGCTGGAGCTAATGTCACAGTCAGAGATGGCGATAACAGGTATCGATCGTGGCTAGGATCAAAACCGTACATTGCTCCGGTTTCGCCCTGGTTCAGCACACACTTTGGGCCTGAAGTCCCTTATAGTAAGAACTGGGTCTTCCCTGGAGATCTGCTGTGGTGGAATCGGTGGAACGAGATCCTATCGGATGGGCCCCAGTACCTCGAGATCATCACTTGGAATGACTATGGCGAATCTCACTACATTGGACCTTTGTCATCGAAACATTACGACGATGGAAACTCAAAGTGGACCAACGACATGCCCCATGACGGGTGGCTAGACATGGCAAAGCCGTTCATTGCCGCGTACCATGATGGAGCGACTTCTGTGAACAGTTACATCAGATCCGACCAGCTCGTCTACTGGTATCGCCCAACCTTAGCAGGGCTAAATTGTGATGCGACTGACACGACCATGGTCCCTGCCAATAATGACAGCGGGAATTATTTCGAAGGCAGGCCTAACGGATACCAGACCATGCAAGATGCAGTCTTCGTTGTGTCACTCCTTACGTCCCCTGGTACAGTCACTGTCACCTCAGGCCAGAACTCGCAGACTTTCGATGCCCCAGCTGGTGCTTCCGCATTCCAGGTGCGTATGGGAACGGGGAAACAGACATTCTCGCTCAGGCGGAATTCTCAGGTGGTCATGAGCTCGACATCTCTCAAGGACATCTCGGAAACCTGCATCTGCGGCATCTACAATTTCAATGCATACGTCGGCACCGTACCAGACGGCTTCTCAGACCCGCTAGGAACTGATGGTCTCGCATCACTCACCGCCGGCTTGCATGTCACGACGTGCGAGGCCAAGCCGTCCTTGGGCACAGCAACTGGAGGTTCAACAGCGACTACAACTGCCAATGGCGGGGGCATCAGCTCGCCGACAACGACAATGACCTCCGCTGGTCCGACTACCACCATTACAACGTCCCCGACCACATCAAAGGTCACACAAACAAGCTCTTCGGCACCACCAAGCCAGACGACAGGGACATGCAATGGAGGCACCGTCGCTCCAGGCCAATCCGGCAACTTCTTAGGTCTTTGTGATTTTGCTTGCAACCACGGGTACTGTCCACCAGGCCCTTGCCTTTGTACTTCTTATGGTACACCAGTCTCGAGCCCGGAGGTAGCGCCGGCAGGATGCCCCCTGGATGGTGAACCTGACAGTTATCTCGGTCTTTGTAGCTTCGACTGTGCTCACGGCTATTGCCCACCGACAGCATGTAGATCCACCTGTTAGAGCTCGGTAGCTCTTTTTAATTGCGTCTACTTGCTATTTATTTTCTTCGTATGATCATGCGTAATGAAGCTGATCTGCACGGGTTGAGTCCAACATCATAATAAATGTGTTTGAAAGAATCTTGTCTCGGTCGTCGTGACCATCTCTTTTGCATTGCTCAGTGGCCAGGTTCGGCAACAAAAAATGAGTTTCTCGGTCAGTTCACCATTTTCTGTGGCGTGGCACTGCTCGCTGGAGGATCCAAGTTTACACTCTGAAGCTGGCGTCACGCTTTGATCGGGCTTCTTGCAGCGGCCCCAGTGCCTCCTTAATTCGCAGTTGCACAGGTAGTCTATGGTACTCTCTATTCTTGGGGGGCTGCTACCTAACCATAATTGGCTACCATGAATAGGTGAAACCAAGCCTCTTCCTTTCGCAAAACTGCGGCCACATTGGCATTGTATTGCTTTAGTCAGGGTTCAGCACAGCTTTCCGGCAGCTTCCAGTCAGCTCTCAAGTTCAGAAAGTCAGCAAGCTGGGCGAATATTCGTTATCTATTCAGGTGAGGTGAATGTAAGGCATGATGTGTATGATGACAAGGAGCACACTGTGGTGCAACTGTAGATGGGGATGTCAGCCAAACATTGAATGTCAAAATTAATTGGAGGGTCAACACGGGCTCATTTCTATCCAGCACTTGAGGAGGGTCACACGATGCGATCACTGCACATACTCAAAAGACTACGCCCAGCTCATGATCATGCTGCTTAAACCCAACTCAACAGACATGCGTGGACCCCCAGAACTCAGGATGGCTATGGTCGTGCTGATCTTTGGCGAGTCTAGCCCCCTGTAGAGCTGACATTGAACGTATCAGCCCATGCGCAAGCTGATGGCAATATCAATGCCCGCTAGTAGAACACAAAGCGTATAAATCCCAAACGACCACCATGCATTTTTAAGTTCCTCACTAAGCACATGTACAGGGGATATTCACCATCAAGCTGCAAGCTCGGACATACTGGACTTTCAAACCCTTTCCATTATCTGACTGGAGACTTCAAACGTTGTGAAATATGGGTGTCCCGCCTGAGATCGACCCCTTGCTCTAGCTTGGCCGGTCGAGCATCATCAACAGCAGGCGAGATAATCATCCTGTTAAGCCGAGGCACACTAGCCAACCAAATACAAGCGCAAAAGTTTCGCCTTACATTGGAAAAGCTACAAAGGCTAGGGTAGGAAAGAAAGCCGAGGAACTGCAGAGACGGCTGTGTGATACGTCTGTCATCCATCCCGAGGTGCGATCTGCGATCTTGACACAGTTGCCAGAGTGCGATGATTCTCTCGTCAATTTGATCAAGTAGCTTTCGAAGCTGGGAACAGCTACATCAACCCGTACAATAAAGACACCTGGTATATCTCAATATGAAGCATTCTCAGATGTCATCGCCAAGTTTCTTGTATTTCTAGCAAAGCTAGTTTCGATGTGAGGCCCCAACCCCTGTTCTTGAACCCTATGGCTTGAGTTTCAGGTCAGTGGCTGATCCCGTTCGGCCTAGTTCTTCCTTCCAAGCTCAAGAAGCAGAACTTGGTTCTGAAGACGCAAAGTTGCTTTCGGTGCGAGTGGCATATGTATGCCGGGAAACTACAGGGTCAACCGTGGTACTCGATACCGACACACCCCCGGCATATGAAGAACCACCTCCCTTTTTTCAAGTGTTGACTTCATCTGCTGCAACGACCTCAGGGGCCGAGAAAGCAAGAGCACAGGACATGAGCGGTGGAAGCAATGTCGCCGACGATGAAAAAAGCAAGTCTTCTAGCGGTTTTCTCGACTCCCTGGTCCGTCCCCTCAAAGCTGCTACTGCCACGCTGTGGAACAGACTAGAACCCCTGGTCGTACCGCTCTGTCATGCCGCCACGCTCGGCAATCTATCTCAAGTGAGGTCCTTGCTCACACAAGGGGTCAACATCAATGGACACAACGAGGAGGGCAAGACAGCTCTCATCTGCGCCATTTTTATAGGTCATCAGGACATTGCCCAAGCTCTTCTCGACGCTGGAGCCGATCATAAGGTTTGCAACTCTGGAAGAAAGGGTAAGCCGCCGCTGTTTCACGCAGTCGATGTTCATGATAAGACGACCCTTGACTTCCTGCTGAAGCACGGCGCCGCCGCCGCCACCCAGAGGGACGAATGGGGTCAGCCATGCTTCATCAACCTTGTCATTGGCGATACGGAACATGAATGGATCGAACTGCTCCTGCAGCGCGGGGCTGACGCTCGCGCCAAAGACCTGCTCGGCCGCCCTGCAGTCGTACTTGCATTGGAGAAGCGCAAGAACCGTCCAGACTGTGAGGAGGTCGTTCGCGTCCTCCTCCACCACGGCGCGAGGCCCGACTCGAAAGACTCCAACGGCGCACCGCTCTTGTAATTGGCCCTTCAACAGGAGCGTAGTGCCTTTGTGCACGAGCTGCTTGCGCTGGGCGCCAGCCCTAATGCACGCGACGTCTCCGGCAACCCCATTTTGGCCACGGCCGTAAAGGGTGGTGATTGCGCGCTGGCACAGGCGCTGCTCGAGCGCGGAGCGGATCCCAACACGGCTGATATCTACGGCGTCCCGCCCCTT
The DNA here is from genome assembly GCF_004353045.1 of Thyridium curvatum. Classification (NCBI taxonomy): domain Eukaryota; kingdom Fungi; phylum Ascomycota; class Sordariomycetes; order Thyridiales; family Thyridiaceae; genus Thyridium; species Thyridium curvatum. Next base: position 13,908 of record NW_022156918.1, on the reverse strand, counting down.
ATGGCTGCGCTGAGCGACAGCAAAGTTCCGCCCACAAGCAGGGAGGCGCTGGCCGAGTTGCTCCTCCGCAGGGGGCCACGAGGCGGCGCGAAACACATGGATTTGGCGGCGCTGGAGCAGTCCTTGTTTCGAGTCTGGAACGGCCCATCTTCTTCCTCGGGTAGTGCCAGGCTCGACATCGCCGAGCTTTTGCTGAGGCAGGGAGCGAATCCGAACCAAATATCAAGCCAAGTCTCGGGACAGCCCGCCCTTCTCACGCACGCGATCGACTCGTCGCAACGGAATATCGTGGACATGGCGCTGAGGCACGGAGCTGATCCGAACTTGGCGGACAAGCAGGAGCGGACACCGCTGTTGCTGGCTCTGCAGCGAGGCAACGAAGAAGTGGTTTCATCCTTACTTCGGCGAGGGGCAGATGTGAATCAGTCTGGGAAGATCACGCCGTTTGATCTGGCAACATGTCGGGTCAGCGAGCATATTGTTCACTTGCTAGAGGCGCGAGGGGGCAAGTCGTCAAGCCGGCCTGTGACAGGTTAGGGAGATATTGGACCTGAACCACAGCCCGCAAAGTACACGAGGGCAGAGGGAGACTCTGGAGTGACTACAAGGGCTTGAGTAAGGCATCTGATGGTTCATTTTTATCCAAACCTGACCATAGTAGGCCTCGCGAGGGGCAAGGAGAAACAAAACCGAGGGGAGGTACTGGCAAGGCCTCTTCAGACACACTCTTGACGTTGTGGGTGGAGCTCAAGGCGATTATCCTTGGGATGATGGTGGTGTAAGTCGGAGGCCCACATCTTGGACCACCCCCCCTCCGGACCACCTAAAAGTGGACTTTTCCCATATTAAACCCTGACCCTATAACATTACTATCTTAATAGATAAAATAGTTATAAAATTAAAAATAGTATCAATAAATTCCTTATAAATTAAATATAATTATATATAGAGGATAAAATTATGTCTAATTCTATTATAAAGATATTATTATTTTTAGTACTTTTATTTACTTTTTATTTTATTTTTACTAGTAAATTTTAGCTTTTTAAAAGTCTTATTAATATAAATTATATAGAAATAATCTAATAATTTACTCTATAAATAACTTATATAATTAGATAAAATAAATTTTTAAAATATTTTTATTAACTTTTCTTAATAAGATATTTTAAAAAAGGCTCTTAATACTTTTCTATATAATTTCTTAGTAAAAGTATTAAAAATAAAAAAAGTTTTTATTTTTAAGATTTTAGTCTCTATATAATAATTAGACTTTTTTTAGTACTTTTTAAAAATACTATAAGTAATAAGCTATTTAATAATAAAACTTATAAGTTATAAGTATTCTTCTATAATTAAATAACAACTTCTGAATATTGGCGATTTTGATGGTCCAGAGGTGGCCCGGGGGGGGGGGTGGTCCAAGATGTGGGCCTCCGACTTATGTACTTGCTTGTAGTTAGGTACCTGTAGTGGGGACGGGGTTGCAGCCGCACCGTGCGTAAAAACAGTGTGAACTTGGTCAGCGCACCGTCACCGCATCGCGTCTCCCAACGCGTCGTTCCAAATTCTGCGGCCACAATGGAGTTCTGCTCAACCTGTAGCCAGACCTGAGCTATCTCTCTATCCTGGACCTCCATCTTCAGCACTCTCGAGCACGACTATGTCCCGCCGAACGCGACCCCGGGCATCCTCCCCCCAGGCTCCCCCCTCCACCGGCACCGACAACGACGCTGGCGAAGTCTCCTCCCAAGACGAGATTCCTTTCTTCAACACCACTTTCTCCCTCCATCGCATATCACCGCTCTACATAGGTGCCGAATCATTGACGCCCGGCCGCCTACGGACCCTTTCGGGTCGCCTACGCGATACACTTGTCGGCGATGTCGTCCGAGGCGTCGAGGTTGGCCTGGACGGCGGGGATTCGACAATGGGCAGCGCGGGCGCTCTCGAGACAGTTCTCATAGAGTGGGTGTCCGTCGATGGGCTCACGGGCAGTGGTAGTGGCAGTGGCAGAAAGGGTCTCTCCCTGGCTTTGCAGTACGAGAATGCGACGAGCACGGCGCTGCTGCTCCCTTCCGCAGAGAGCCACGATCAAGACGGCGACGACAAGTCCGTCCAATTATCACTGTTGCTACTGCGAATGCCAGCACCTCTCAAGGCAATCGTCATCAACTTTCTCTGCAGCACATTCGACTGTCGCGTCTCTTCGTTGCGCCTATCCTCGCGAGATCTCATACAGAGTTGGGAGGGCTGGATACAAGATGTGGGTGTCTCGTCATCTGGACCGTTGGCAAAGGACGCAGTCATCACACTGGGCTTCCGGAATCTGGCGGCGGAGAACCGAGCCAGGGCAACAGACGAGGAGACAGCCAGTGCCGAGGACAAGGAAGAGCTTGGGATCAAGACAATCGACATCATCATACCAGGCAAGGGACTACGGCGGTTTGTCGCGGCAGGAGAGGCTCTGCCCGCTGACAAGGATGATGAGCCTTTCACAGCGGCACTGGCGGCGTACGTGAAGCACCATATAGCCCTTGACATTTGGCACCCTGCGGTGCATATTGCGCGGGTAGCGTGTGGCGGGTTTGTGCTGTCAGAGGGCAGAATCAAGATCTTTTTGCCGGACGAGAGGGATCAGAGCGACTCAGCGAGAAGAGAGGGTGTGCGCCGCTTGGTGGACAAGTTGGTCGCGCGGGCCACAGAAAGTGCCTCAAGGACAGTGGATCTGGGATGAAACGGCTCATCGGGTCAGTAGAAGGGAACTCAATCTTCACGGCTGGTCGGAGGAAGCGACATCCTGTGCCAGCGCCGCAGGTGCCAGCAGCGGCGTTCGTTCTTCTTGCAAGCTTCGAGCGCCAGACTGTCCTTTTGGGGGAGGTCGGACTCTGAGTGTCTACGCAATCCATATCGGGAAGAAGAAGGGAAGAGTCGACGAACGCCGTAGCAAATCGGGGTCGCGAGCCAAACAGCACACGCAAAACATTGAAGATACGGATGGTGATGTCAGCACCAAATCTCTGTCCGAAGTGTGTCGGGAAGAATCTTCGGTCTGGTCCATCCTACGGATCGGTTCAAGGCGGACCGAGCGTAATGTAATCGTACTGGTACTTGTACTCAGCTGAAACCTCAGAACATCAAGTTGTTCGCAACGTCTTTTGTCAAATCAGCAACGGATTATGCGCCGTGTGAGGAGAAGCACTACAGACGCGATCTAGGGACCATGCTCCCGTTTACAACTGGCCATGTGCAATGCAATTCTGCGCCACTTCTTTGGCATTCCAGACCGGCCAGACCTGCAGGGTCCAAAGATTATCCTGTGCGTGCCAGGGTAGCCGCTGTTAGCAATGTAATGCTAACTCTTCGGAATGGTGAGCCTGCCAGTGTGGTTCGGTTTTACCCCGCAGCTTCGCTCGAATCCTTCCGATACCCCAAAGTCAAGACGCCCTGTCGGTCGAGTTACTCCGCACCCCGGATTGCCTGCAAAGACCATTGACGTGAATCGGGAGGGGGATTTGCCAATGAGAAGATAGACAATTGCATGTATGGAATTGGAGATTCAGAATCGATGTTGGGGAATAGAAAAGACCTCGTATCTCCCCCCCAGTCTCTGTCGTTGTCCTCTCATCAACAACCGTCCAAGGCTGGAGTCCTCGTTTGCCTCTATTTTAGCCTTTCTCTTTGCTTCTCTAACCTGGAGCATTCGTGCCTCTGAGGAAGCGCACCCTCTCCACGATGGGAAGCATCAGCCCCAGCGACGCCATCGCGGCAGACCGCATGGCCCCGACTGGCATCAAGGTCATCGTCGTCGGCGCCGGCTTCGGCGGTCTCGGCGCCGCCATTGAGTGCCACCGCCAGGGCCACGACGTCGAGATCTACGAAGCCTTCCCCGAGCTCAAAACTCTCGGCGACATCATCTCCTTCATGCCCAACGCGGGCCGCATCTTTGCCCGCTGGGGCGCTGGAGAAGTGACGCGGCGCATGAGGCCACTGAGCATCGCGCACAAAGGGTTCAACATCCGCAAGTACGACACGGGCGAGGTGGCGTATCACCAGCTGGCCAATGAGTACAGCGCCGACGCGCCGACAGTCAATGGCCACAGAGGAGAGCTGCATGAGGTTGTATTCGAGTATGCGCGGACGGACCTGGGAATACCGATCCACCTGGGGAACCGGATAGAGGAGTACTTTGAGGACGAGGCCAAGGCCGGGATTGTGCTTGCTGATGGCAGGAGGGTGAGTGCTTCTGCTGATCATCGCCTTCGGAGATATACGAGATCGGCTAATTTCGATCACTCGACAGATCGAGGCAGACGTCGTGATCGCGTCAGACGGTGTTCGCTCAAAAGCGAGACAGATCGTACTGGGCTATGAGGACAAACCAAAGAGCAGCGGTTATGCTATCTGGCGGGCATGGTACGTCTGGCACACGGTCACACAGTGTCTTGCAACTAGTGCCATTATGCTCATCATGCACACACATCACAGGTTCTCCAACAAGGACATGGTCGCTGACCCCGAAACGGCACACTTCTGCAACAAGGGTGACACCTTCAACGGCTGGATCGGCCCCAACATGCACTTCCTCTTCAGCACCATCAAGAACGGCTCCGACTGCTGCTGGGTCCTCACCCACCCAGATGACCACAATATCGACGAGTCATGGAGCTTCCCCGGCAAACTCTCCGAGGCCATCGACGCTGTCAAGGGCTGGGACCCGATGGTCGCGCGCATCATCTCCAAGACTCCCGAGTCCTCCCTCGTCGATTGGAAGCTCGTCTATCGCGATCCTCTGCCCACATGGGTGAGCAAGCACGCGCGCATCCTGCTGCTCGGCGATTCGGCCCACCCGTTCCTGCCCACGTCGGCCCAGGGCGCGACGCAGGCGCTCGAGGACGGCGTAGACATCGCGACGTGCCTGCGGCTCGGGGGCGGGCCTGCCGAAGTGCCGACGGCAGTCCGCGCGCACGAGCGGATACGGTACGAGAGGGTCAAAAAGGTCCAAAAGACGGGCGAGTCGACGCGCGATATGTGGCACAAGACGGATTGGGAGGCCGTGAAAAAGAACCCGGAGAGCATCAAGTTTCCGCGGGAGGACTGGGTGTTTAAGCACGATGCGCGCAAGCACGCGGAGGACGTATACGAGCGGACAGTCAGGGGCATACAGCAGGACCTGCATGAGCAGCAGAAGCAACAACCGAATGGTGCGTCATTGCCATAGACACAGAATTGGAAGGTTGAGGTACTGCGGCGTTTGCTGTCTTGATTGTTTGAATCTGATTCATGGTTAGTAAACAATAGAAAATAAGACATCATGGGGTTCCAAGCTCTAACCTGGCTATCACCAGAACCTGGCTATCACCAGAACTTTTCAAGCAACCTCGATGTTGGTCTACCCCTACAGCTAGTCAGAGTTGGATATCGTAGACTGGATTGAGAAAGCAATAGAGCTCGAGCTTGCTATGCTTTGACATCAAGGTTGCTAGTCTAGAGGCCTCAAGTTATGCATGACGACCCTAAGTCGACATCTCTTCCAAATCTCAAAACTTTCTGCCATGATTCCCTGAGAATCTTAGCGGTCTCGGCCATAAAGGTTCTGGGCGTGCTCGTATGTGTCAAGTTTGGGGTGTCGTAAACGAGAATACAGTAAGTCCTGACATCACCAGTGCCGATCTGAAGCTAAGCGAAGGATCAAGCGTGGTCTGAGCTCTACCAGCTTCACCGATACGATACGCTAAGCGAAGAAGAGTAGTCTAAACAGAGCTTCTGCGCTGTCTCGCCTCGTGGGTCCAATAGTCTGTCCTTGGAGGGTGGGAAGGGTACATGGGCGCGACGACTGGACCAGAGAAGCCCTGATTGATAAGATCGGGAAGATAAGATCCTTGATTCTGGTGTGGCACACCAAAAGCACATTAGGTAGGTAGGTACGTTATGTGCCGTGGCAGTTCTGGCCTGTGTACCAGCGATGGCGGCTCATTCTAATCACAGGCAAAGATGCAAACGAGACAACCATTGTGACGTAAAGGTAGAGCTTTCCCACCATGCCGACCGTTCCAACCACGGTAGCGTCACAGACTCAGCGCGTGGGTACTTAGCGTGTAAGGTACCATTGTTATAATGGTCGCTTGCCGTTGTGATTTGGAGTCATGTAATCTTGGTGCCTGCGTGCCTGAACCAACCGTGTTCCGTGGGATTCCGGCTGTTCGGCTTGGTTGGGTTGGGCTGAGTTTGCTATGGGTAGCTTGGCAACATCCTCCCACTTGAGAGCAAAAGGACGAAAATGAGATTTTCTCTGCAGCGGCGACAAACTAGACTGACCTAACGGGAAAGCCAAGCCATGGCTAGGCGGGTGAACATGGGGTGAGGATGTCTCGCTCGTGGCCCACAGGAGACCGCAAGGTTGGGCCACGGGAACGGTGATCGGCAGAGAAACAGAACGACCTGCTATGTCAGAGCTAGAGTGGCTGGCCTGAAGAAAGGTGCGATGGGTCGTGCAGACTCTGTAATTCTATAGACTCCGAGGGACATCTGCCAGATAATGGTGAAGACTCAGATCTCTCCTGCCCTACATTTGCAGCTGCTTCTCGAGCTGTCCCCATGGCAAAACAAAGGCTTTAAAAAGTGAGCAGATCCGGGCACAGGACCGGACTGATGCGGGGTTGCTGGGAGTTTGGCAGCGAGTGGGCTTGACCTTCCTGCCGAAATCCGAAGAAACCGATAGTTTGCTGCCTGCAGGTGGCTTATCACTTTCCTTCTCGGGTTTTCTTCCCCTGCCCGCCCTGTCTCTTTCTCGGGCTAGTCGATCCCCTTTCCTTGTTATTGCTCCCACGAGTGGCTGGCCCGAGACCGGAAGAGGTCCCATCCTGGGCAGACAAAAGACATCATGCGAAGTGAAGTACCTGGCAGATGTGACGGTGTGAAATCTGGCCCGGGGTGCATTCCTCGTTACTACCCTTGACGCAGGACGAGAGCAATAGTGCGCATTGCGCTACAGCATCAAAGAAAGCATGAAAAAATCCCGCAAATAGTCTGATGCTAGCCTCAACGTGATCCCGGGATGGCCCTCGTCTGCAGGGTGGAGTGTCTCCGCCATAGAGCCCGGGGCTGTCTCTCAGAGGCGGGAGCAAGAAAAAGGCGTCTGGCTAGCTTGACCAGGCCCCATACCAAGCTTGAAATCTGGGTCAGCTTGGTCTTTCAGCACATCAGATGCTGATTGATTAGATTAGATGAGTCGCTGGGGTGGATCAGATAAAAAAATTATCTGATCCTCCACCCCGATTCCATTGGGTCCCTTTTTCCACTTCTGCCTCGAGCCGGACTGATTATTCCCTTCGCCGTCAATTCTTCCTATATTCGACCGATGTGACTCTGCATGTTTATAGCTGATTGTGCTTTAACCATCTTGGCATCTCGCTTAGGGTCCGGCTGGTCAAGGAAATTCTCGGGCACCTCACGGGAACGAAGCCTCAGGAGATCCAAAGAGCTGAAAAGCACCGCCTCCATCTTGTCCTCCCAGCACGACTGCGAGAAGTAGGTACCTAGCTAAAGAAAGGAAAAAAAGTTGTCCCACATGCCACCTGGGCAGCATCCAGTCCCGGGCACTGCTCTGTGGATTCAGCTAATTCAAACTAACCGTCTATCCAAGTTGTGCAATGGGCTGAGTGGCACGCTGGGTCGTTCCGCCCGATTACTGAGACAATGGTTAGGAATGGTGCACCCGTCCCGAGACTTTGTTTGACTTTCTGATCTCCAACGTCTTCTTCCTCGGCTATCGGTACCTTGATTGAGATCACAGCGACGTCGGAGAGACGAATTGACTCCCCAAACAGCCCCCCTTCCCCCCCCACGCCGCCCCGTTGAGAGCCAAGCGGTAACATCCTGATGTTGCGATCGTTCAGCTCCATGTCTTTGTCCGCAAAAAGAGATGCGCCACCACGACCAAGACAAGAGCATAGCTTATTCAAACTAGTGACTACCCTATTTACACCTCTATCTCAGCTACCCACACTCCCTTTCCCGACAAGGTCCGGATCGGCAGCGACGCCTTCCTCTGACTCTCCAGCCTGTCTCTTTTTCCCCAAGACGTGCGATTTACGTAAATGGGACGAGGTGGCTTGCGTTTGCATCTCCGTAAGCGGACTGGGAGATCGAGTCGATGGTGGTCCTTGGCCTGGTTGTACCTTTCCCCGTCGTCCACCGGGGACGGCGTGTCTCCGCTCTCAGAACCCACAGACTGCGCATGAGGCTAGTCGAGCTAGTCCTTTCTTTCTCTCTCGGGATGAACCCAGTAATCCCATCTGATTGTATTGTACTTATCGGCTGAGCTTGGTCATGCCGTGGCTAGGCAGGAACCACCAGCATCAGTGCCAGCGCATACCGCGTTGTCTCCGATCCAAGGATCTCTTCCCGCCTACCTTCTTTTTGCTTGGACCCAGTTGGTGCGGCTCTCCCACTTCCAATATATTAAGTTGCATGAACCTTGTTCCGTCTATATAACTGCGAGCTGCCACCACCCTCGATTGATCCTGAATTGCCCTCGTCTGCTCACCACCGACCTCGAACATCACAGGACAAACAAGCAACGCAAGTCACTTCTCGACAATCTCTCTCATCCAATATGAAGGCCACCGTCGTCCTCTCCCTCGCCAGCCTGGCCTTCGGCCACGTGCTTGAGAACCGTGCTTGCCCCGGCAACAACTGCAACCGCCAGGTCACCGGTACCCGTGCTGGTCTCCCGGCCTTGACTGCCCGCTCGGCCGACTGCTCTGCCTTCCTGGCTAAGACCGTCACCCCGACCACCACCCGGTAAGCTTCCTTACTCGACCTCCACCTGAAGTATCGAGTCGCGCCCCGAGAAAGTAAACTTGATGTGCTGACGTCAATGGCTCTATGGCAGTACCCGTACCTCCACTGTCTACACTCAAGTCCCCTCTGACGGTGGCTGCGTCCCCGAGGTCACTGCCCGTGCCGTCGAGGCCCGCCAGGCCACCTCGGCCTCCACCTCGGTGATCCCCACCTACGCCGCCGCGTGCAAGGATGCCGACGCCTACTCCGCCGCCTGCTCGTGCCTCGGCGTCACCCAGGGCCCTACCAGAACCGCCCGCGGTCCCCGCGTCACCGTCACCACCACTCTTCCCGCCACTTCGTGCGCCGCCAACGCCGTCGCCGCCGTCCCTACCTGCGCCCTCGAGTGCTTCCAGGCTCTGTACCCCAAGTATGGCTGCACCGGCTTCGACGACCTGAAATGCCAGTGCGCTGTCTTCGAGACCCTTGGCACGGAGGTCACCCCTTGCACCCTCGAGAAGTGCTCGCGCGCCGATGTCGAGAAGATCTTCCCCGCCGCCCAGAACGGTTGCGCTTGCTATTCGGCCTCGCTCGGCCTCCCCAAGCCTTCCGCCACCACCGCATAAACGGATCGCAAGTCTTGCGTGCTGTTGTCTGCCTTGATTCAGCATCGCCTCTGAGGGAACTCATTCCGTGTCTATTTTCTCTTATCGCAAGATACTTGGTGGATCACTTTCTAGTACAAGTCTTGCTCTTTTAAACCAAAAAAGAATCAATAGTAGTTGAAGCCTTTGTCACGAAATCAAGGCATGGTACCGCGGGGCAGGTGACCCGGGCGGTCAGGACCAGCAGAATAGATAAGATAAGCGATCACGCTCGATCAGTGATCCTCACTGATCGCAAGTAATCCATCACTCTAGCTCAGTGATCCAGAATGATCTAGCAGTCTATATATACAGATGTATGTCCACCCTTAGATACCTACCCTAGATCGCTCTTTAGTATTTAAAGTATCTTATTTAATAAAGTACCTTTAAGTGAAGCTATCTTAGTTATGATCAACTACTATTGCTTAGCAGTATCTATTACTTACTACTTATATAAACCTATATATCTCTAGTTCTATAAAGTAGTCTTACCTCTTAGGATTAAGGATTGTTATATATTAAATACTCTTATTTAGTAAGTAGATCATACTTTATATAATGATCCTTAATCCTAAGAGATAAGACTACTTTATAGGACTAGAGGTGTGTGGGTTTATGTAAGCAGTAAGTGATAGATGCTGCTAAGTATTGGTGGTTAATTATAGCTAAGATAGCTTTACTTAAAGGTACTTTATTAAATAAGATACTTTAAATACTAAAGAGCTATCTAGAGTAGATATCTAAGAGTAGATATACATCTATATATATAGACAATAGATCATAATAGATCACTATAATCTATAGTAAGTCCTTATAATAGATCACTATAATCTATAGTAATCTAATAGTCTGTATATTTCTGCCTATCTTATCATGCTAACTGCTCTTAGGGCTATATCCTATAGTAATAGCAGTTGATTCTATAATATAATGTCCCTCTCCTAGGTCGATGTCCTAATGACCTAAGGCTATTCTTAAGACCTATCTACCTAGAGCTAAAACTTCTACTATAGATATCAAACTCTCCTCTTAATTCTTCTGGCATCCTTTTAATAATATGTTCTTAAGTTGTATGAAGAAATAGAAATCCCTAAAAACTTCTAAATAAATCTTACTTAGTATGTATATAGACACTTATAGGGTTAAAGTAATGCTATATTCTTATTACTTTAAGAACAATCTGATATATTATATAGTAGAAGACAAGTCTTATTATAATAACTATATCTATTAAGATCAGTCTTATAATAATATAAGTATAGCTTCTTCTTATAGGTGTTCTTATACTTTCTGGTTTTATTCTTATTTTTAACTTTTCTTTTAGTGTTCTATATACTAGCTAAGTAGTAAAAGGTTTTAAAGAAGAAATTAGATACTAAAGTAGAAATATTTATTTTATAGATCTAGCTATAGACAATTTTAAATTATCTATCCTACCTATATAGGTAGGAGTAATTCTTAAAAGATTATAGGATAGACTTATTCTATTATAGAATATAATCTCTAGAGAAGCTAGAGAAGAAGGATGAGCATATTACTAAGGATGCCTACTCTCTAGAGATTGATCCTTTCTCTATTAACTAGAGTGCTTTTAGCTTAGATAGTAGTTAGTTTTCTACTAGTCTTAACTTTATTAGTAGAACTATTAAAGCTTCTGCTAATAATATATTAGGTTCTTAATAGGTTTCTAGATATTTTCTATAGTATTATAGCCTTTCTACTTAACTAGGTACTTACTATCTAATATTCTCTACTTAAGTATTTATTTAACTTTATACTCTTCTTCTTCTACTTCTACTTCTACTAGTTTCTTTAGTTACACTCTTAGAGAGGCTAGTTCTAGTAGAGAAATATAAAAAATTAGGTGAATTTATATTGTCTTTAGTAATAATAGCCTATAGTTAGATATTAAAATTCTCTATTTAATTTTAAAGAGTTCTAGTTTCTTATAGTCTAATTTATTGTTAGATTGCTTTATAATAATATTTTTCTATAGTAGGTAGACTATATCTCCCTCTAAGAAAGATAGTCCCTTTATCCTTTTTCTATTATAGTAATAGTAGACTTATTCTTAGATAAACTTAAGTTCTATTTTTAAGAATATATACAGTTTCTTAAGATATTCTACCTTAAGAATTATAGATTCTATATTAATCTTATCTTATAGTTATCAATATACTTCTAGGTTTTAGCTATAGTTAATAAAGAATAGTAAAACCTTTATTATTTTAGTAAGGATATTATTATATATAAACTATATAAGTAGTAATAGCTCTACTTAATTATCTTGATTATAGTTAATATAGTTATATAGATATACTTCTAATATTTAATTTAGATATTCTATCTATCTATTAGTTTATAGGTAGTAGGCTATAGACAGTTTCTTATTAGCTCTAAGTTATCCTATTAAGGATATATAGAATTTTAATATATATGTTAGTCCTTAATCTATAATGATTTTATATGGTATTCTATAGTTAGCTACTACTATTTATAGAAATATAAATATAAGTTATTCTACTATATATAACTTATTAAATAGAAGAAAATATATATACTTAGTAAGTCACTTTAATATTACTAAAATGCTATTATACTTCATTCTAGTAGTTAGGTCTTTAGACTTTAGTAGTTTAATAATAAAGTCTATAGCTATTAAATATTAAGGTTGCTTTAATATAGGGATAGGCTGTAGTTCCCTATAAGGTGGATGTCTTAATATCTTATTATTATTATATTTATAGTATGATTTCTATATCTTTCTGACTATCCTATTAAGTCTAGGGAAGTTATATATTTCTTAGACTCTTACCTTAGTCTATATAATTCCTTTATACCTATAAGCTTTAGCCTTATGTATTTCTTATATATATTTCTCTCTTAAGGTTAAAGGTAGGTATAATTATCTATTATATCTAACTAATAATCTCTTAGGTGGTTTTTTCTTAATATAGGGATTATTATCATACTGCTAGTAGATTTCTTATTCTCTTACTATGTCTAGCGATATAATAAGTTTAATAAGTATGATCTATTAAGAAATATCTTCTATACTTCTATCAGTTTATATCTATAGGATGGCTTATATTTCTATAGGTATCTTCTATTTATAGTCTAGCCTTTAGCTAAGTATGTCTGCTCTACTATTTTCAGATCCTTTATAATATATAATTTTAAGGTTGAATTCTAAGAGGAATTTAGCCTATCTTATCTATCTTTTATTAAGTTCTTTTAATATAGTAAAGTATATTAAATTCTTATAGTCAGTAAACACTATAATTAGATATTATATACTACTTAGGTATAGTCTTTATTCTTTAAAATACTTAATAATTACTATAAGTTCCTTATTATAGATTTAGTAGTTAAGTTCTAGTCTATATAGTTTCTTTAAGAAGTATGCTACTAGATAGAGCTTCTTATTATTATTATGTTATCTAAGTTGTCCTTTAAGGGTATAGTTAGATGCGTCTATTTCTAGCTTATATAGTCAATTAGGGTTGGCTATTTATATGACTGATTTCTTAAGTATGTTTCTTTTAACTTAATTAAACACTACCTAGCACTTAAGTATCTATTTAAACTTAATATCTTTTTTTATAAGGTTGGTTAAGAGGATTATTAGCCCTTTATAACCCTTTAGATACCTCTAGTAGTAATTAGTAAATCTAAGAAAAGATTATACTTTCTTAATATTTATTAGTATAGGTCAGTTCTTAACTACCTCTAATTTTATTAGATCTATCTAAACTTATCTAGATTTAATTAAATATCTAAGATAAACCATCTTCTAGATATAAAACTAACTCTTATTTAGGTTGACTAATAGATTCACATCCTATAGGGCTTGCAGTACCTAGTAGATATACTTCTAATACTGCTCTAGGATTTTAAAGTAGATTAAGATATTATTAAGATAGATAATAATAAAGTTATCTAAGTACTTCTATAATATATTATTAATTATGTTTTAAAATAAGATAGGTGTATTTATAAGGCTAAAGGGTATTATAAGATACTTATAGTATTCTAGATAGATATAAAAGGCTGTTTTCCACTTATCTTCCTTCTTAATATATATAAGGTTGTAGGCACCTAGTAGGTTTAGTATAGTAAATTAATTAGTGCTATATAACCTATTATAGAGTTTAGTGATTAATAGTAATAGATATCTATTCTTAATTATAATATCATTAAGTTGTTAATAGTTAATATACATTCTCTATTTACTATTCTTCTTAAGTACCTAGAGAATAGGATATCCTACTAGTAATTATAATAGTTAAATATATCTCTTCCTAAGGTTCTTCTTAAGATACTTCTTTAGCTTGCTTAGCTATAATTTATTTAGCCTCACAACAAACTGTAATTCGGTTCTTCTTAGACCCGAATTGAAACCCCATACAAAATAAAACGGCGCTATGATTACAGGGGGTAGAACCGAATTGACAAGCAGGGGGTAGAACCGAATTGG
>NW_022156917.1:0-18769 GCF_004353045.1 Thyridium curvatum | reverse complement strand
TCCATGGTGATGGATCACTAGAGTCCCAAGCGATCCGGTGGTCCGTGCGTTTTCTGCCTATCTTATCTTCTCTGACCGCCTTAGGAGGTGCCCCCGCGGTAACTGCGGTTGGTTTCGTGACACTATCCTATAGATATAAACCAATAGGAGTATAGGAGGTGTTCTTTAATAGATTATACTTACTAAACTTATTATACTACTAGATATAGTAAGAGAATAAGAGATCTACTAGCAGTATGATAATAATCCTTATATTAAGGAAAAACCACCTAAGAGATTGCTGGTTAGATATAATAGATAATTATACTTACCTCTAATCTTAAGAGAGAAATATATATAAGAAATATATAAGGCTAAAGCTTATAGATATAAAGGAATTATATAGACTAAGATAAGAGTCTGAGAAATATATAACTTCTCTAGACTTAATAGAATAGTCAGAAAGATATAGAAATCATGCTATAAATGCAATAGCAATAAGGTATTAAGATATCCACCTTATAGAGAACTGCAGCCTATTCTTATATTAGAACAACCTTAGTATTTAGTGGCTATAGACTTTATTATTAAACTACTAAAGTCTAAAGACCTGACTACTAGAAAGAAGTATGATAGTATTTTAGTAATATTAGAATAGCTTATTAAGTATATATATTTCCTTCTATTTAATAAGTTATATATAATAGAATAACTTATATTTACATTCCTATAAATAGTAGTGGCTAACTATAGGATGCTATATAAAATTATTATAGATTAAGGACTGATATATATATTGAAATTCTATACATTCTTAATAGGATAACTTAGAGCTAATAAAAAACTATCTACAGCCTATTATCTATAAACTAATAGATAGATAGAATGTCTAAATTAGGTGCTAGAAGTATATTTATATAACTATATCAACTATAACCAAGACAATTAGATAGAGCTACTACTACTTATATAATTTATATATAATAACATACTAACTAAGATAATTAAAGTCTTACTATTTTTTACTAACTATAGCTAAAACCTAAAAGCATACTAATAACTATAAGATAAGGTTAATATAGAATCTATAATTCTTAAGGTAGAACATCTTAAGAAACTGTATACATCCTTAAAAGCAGAACTTAAGTTTATCTAAGAATAAGTCTGTTACTACTATAATAAAAAAAGGATGAAGAGACCATTCTTCTTAGAGGGAGATATAGTCTACCTACTATAAAAAAACATTATAATAAAATAACCTAGCGATAAATTAGATTATAAAAAACTAGAACTATTTAAAATTATACAGAAAATCTTAATATCTAACTATAGATTATTACTACTAAAGATAATATAAATTCATCTAGTTTTTTATATTTCCCTACTAGAACTAGCCTCTCTAGAAGTATGATTAGAAGAACTAGTAGAAGTAGAAGGAGAGGAAAAGAAATATAAAGTTAAGTAGATACTTAAGTAGAGGGTATTAGATAGGAAATATCTAATTAAGTAAAAGGGCTATAATACTATAGAAAACATCTAGGAATCTAAGGAACACTTAATATATTGCCAGCAGAAGCTTCAGTAGTTCTACTAGTGAAGTTAAGACCATCTAATAGTTGCCTACTATCTAGACTAAAAGCGCTCTAGTTTATAGAAGAAGAAGGATTAGTAACCTCTAGAGCCTAAGCATCTACAGTAATATGTTTATCCTTCTTCTCTAATTCCTCTAAAGACTGCATACTATAGCAGAATAAGTCCGCCCTATAATCCTTTAGAAATTACTCTTACCTATATAAATACAATAAATAATTTAGTATTGTCTATAGCTAGGTCTATAGCATAAACATTTCCTTCTTAACATCTAACTTCTTCTTAGAAACCTTTTACTGCTTGGCTAGTATGTAGGACACTAGGAAGAGAGGTTAGAAAGGAAGTAAAGTGTAAAGATTAGAAAAGAACCCATAAGAAGAAGCTATACTAGTATTATTATAAGAATGATCTTATTAGATATAGTTACTATAATATAACTTGCCCTTTACTATATAGTATATCAGATTGTTTTTAAAGCAATAGGAATATAGCATTACCTCTACCCTATAAGTGTTAATATACATACTAAGTACAATTTATTTAGAAATCTTTATAGATTTCTATTTCTTAATATAATCTAAGGATATATTATCAGAAGGGCATAGGAAGAATTAAAGGAAGAGTTAGGTACCTATAGAAGAAGTTTTAGTTCTAGATAGATAGGTCTTAAGAACAGCCTTAGGTTATTAGGATGTTGACCTAGGAGGGGGACATCATATCATAAAACCAACTATAGTTACTATAGAGGCACCTCCTAAGGCGGTTAGAGAAGATAAGATAGGCAGAAAACATACAGACCACTAGATCACTTAGGACTCTAGTAATCTATTACTATAGATTATAATGATCCTCTATAAGAGATTATAATAGATCACTATAAGCTATCATAATCTATTGTCTATATATATAGATGTATGACTACCCTTAGATACCTACCCTAGATAGCTCTCTAGTATTCAAAGTATCTCATTCAATAAAGCACCTTTAAGTGAAGCTATCTTAGCTACAATTAAGTCAACCACTATTGCTCAGCAGCGCCTATTACCGACTGCTTACATAAACCCACACACCTCCGGTCCTACGAAGTAACCTTACCTCTTAGGATCAAGAATCGTCACACCAAGCATATTGGTGTATACCACTTAGCTACATACACAATATCATCATCTGGTCTGTTTCTTCATGTGCGCACCGTTTGTTCCTGTTGAACAATGTTTATCCACTCTATAGAAGCCTACCAAGCCTACCTAAGACTCCTCCCAGACTTATAGCTTAGCCACACACTTAGACCTCTAATCAACCAACCTCTGAAGCCGACTACCTATATGCTGCTCTTCCTCGTGCAATAGTTCCGTCTCACTTGCAGGGCGGATTGCTCATCGCCGAAGGACCGTTCATTGCAACAATTTGGTTGCGTCTGTTGTTGAATAGCTTGCGCGTCCGGCCTCGCAAACTTGCGCGTACGGACGTCCGGACGAGTTGACTCATCGGCCGGCCACAGGCCGAACCATGGTCGAGAGGTCCAAAAGTCCGGGACTGATTCTGGGACTTGGACCCACATCGGAGACGGCAGCTGTTGGGCTTGAGGGCCTTTGTGGTTAGGAGACCGTGCTTAATCAATCTATGATAATAATTATGTTCTTATTATTAGGAACTGTTATAGTGTCTTTAGAATATAGGTATTATATTTATTATATCTCTTTTAACTATATTATATTAATAGTATAACTTAGCTTATATCTAATAAATATATTAAAAATAAATAACCCTCTTAGAGGGTTTATAACTATAGTGTGATTCTATAGTGTCAGATTAATCGATTAATTAGAACCTTATATACAAGTCATTTAAGTGGCTTCTGTCAACTCTATTTAATTTACAACCTCACTAGGACAACTATTAATACAGTGAAACCACATATACATACAGCATAGCATTAGTCCTATTCCTCCTTTCTTCTCTAAAGATACTTAACTGTCTTTCTTAGGTATTCTAGCTATAGCTAGTATTTCTTAATGCTAAAGAGGTGGTTGAGCTTTAGGTTATTAGGTTATATCTCTTTAAGGATAATTAGGCTCTTAAGTAGCTCTGTAATATTAATAGTCTCTAGTAGGCTGTATCTAAAGCCTAGAAGGCTGTAATTATTAATATTATGACGATCCTTAGTCCTAAGAGGTAAGACTACTTTATAGGACTAGAGGTATGTAGGTTTATATAAGCAGTAAGTGATAGGCGCTGCTAAGTAATAATAGTTGACTTAATTATAGTTAAGATAGCTTCACTTAAAGGTGCTTTATTAAATAAGATACTTTAAATACTAGAGAGCTATCTAGGGTAGGTATCTAAGGGTAGATATACATCTATATATATAGACAATAGATCATTTTAGATTATAGTGATTCTTTATAAGTCCTTACTATAGAGTGTAGTGATCTATAGTAAGAGATTACTAGCTTAGACAGTAATCTTAGGGTCTGTATGTTTTCTGTCTATCTTATCTTTCTAACTGCCTGAGGTGGTATACTGTAGTAAAGGTGGTTGGTTTTATAATATAATATCCCTCTCTTAGATTGATGTCTTAATGACCTAAGGCTGTTCTTAAGACCTATCTACCTAGAACTAAAACTTCTACTATAGGTGTTAAACTCTCCTCTTAATTCTTCTAGCATCCTTCTAACAATATATCCTTAGGTTATATAGAGAAATAGAAATCTTTAAAAACTTCTGAATAAGTTGTACTTAGTATGTATATAGATGCCTATAGGGTTAAAGTGATGCTATATTCTTATTACTTTAAGAATAATCTAGTATATTATATAATAGAGGGTAAGTCCTGATATAGTAATTATATTTATTATAATTAGTCTTATAATAGTATTAGTATGGCTTTCTCTTATAGGTACTTCTATATTTCTTAAGTTTTTTCCTTTATAGCTAATCTTTCTCTAGTATTCTATATACTAGCTAAGTAGTAAAAGGTTTTAAAAGAGAAATTAGATGCTAAGAAGGAAATGTTTATACTATAGATCTAATTATAGATAATACTAAACTACTTATCTTATCTATATAGATAGAAGCAGTTTTTAAAGGATTATAGGGTAGACTTATTCTGCTATAGAATACAATCTTTAAAGGAGCTAGAGAAGAAGGATGTATATATTACTAAGGATGTTTATTCCCTAGAGGTTGACCTCTTCTCTATTAACTAGAGCATCTTTAGTTTAGATAGTTATCAACTGTTTTTAGGTGCTGACTTTACTGATAGAATTATTAAAGCTTCTGCTAATAATATATTAGATTCTTAATAGGTTTCTAGGTGTTCTCTATAGTATTATAGCCTTTCTACTTAATTAGGTACTTTCTATCTAATATTCTCTACTTAAGTATTTATTTAACTTTATACTCTTCTTCTTCTATTTCTACTTCTACTAGTTCCTCTAGCTATACTTCTAGAGGGGCTGGTTCTAGTAGGGAAATATAAAAAATTAGATGAATTTATATTATTTCTAGTAATAATAACTTATAGTTAGATATTAAAATTCTCTATTTAATTTTAAAGGGTCCTAGTTTCTTATAGTCTAATTTATTATTAGATTGCTTTATAGTAATGTTTTTTTATAGTAGGTAGATTATATCTCCCTCTAAGAAGGATAGTCCCTTCATCCTTTTTCTATTATAGTAATAATAGACTTATTTTTAGATGAATTTAAGTTCTGCTTTTAAGGATGTATGTAGTTTCTTAAGATGTTCTACCTTAAGAATTATAGATTCTATATTAACCTTATCTTATAGTTGTTAGTATACTTCTAGGTTTTAGCTATAGTTAGTAAAAAATAATAAGACTTTAGTTATCTTAGTTAGTATATTATTATATGTAAATTATATAAGTAGTAGTAATTCTATCTAGTTATCTTAATTATAGTTAATATAGCTATATAAATATGCTTTTAATATCTAATTTAAATATTCTGTCTATCTATTAGTTTATAGATAGTAGACTATAGATAGTTTTTTATTAGCTTTAAGTTGTTCTATTAAGAATGTATAGAATTTTAATATATATATCAGTCTTTAATTTATAATGATCTTATATAGTATCCTATAGTTAGCTACTACTATTTATAGGAATATAAATATAAGTTGTTCTACTATATATAACTTATTAAATAGAAGGAAATATATATACTTAGTAAGTTGCTTTAGTATTATTAAAATATTATTATACTCTATTTTAATAGTTAGGTCTTTAGACTTTAGTAGTTTAATAATAAAGTCTATAGCTACTAAATACTAGGGTTACTCTAGTATAGAGATAGGCTGTAGTTCCCTATAAGATAGATATCTTAATGCCTTATTATTATTATATTTATAGTATAATTTCTATATCTTTCTGACTATCCTATTAAGTTTAGAGAAGTTATATATTTCTTAGACTCTTATCTTAGTCTGTATAATTCCTTTATACCTATAGGCTTTAGCCTTATATATTTCTTATATATACTTTTCTCTTAGTGCTAGAGGTATATAGAGTTATCTATTATATCTAACTAGTAATCCTTTAGGTGGTTTTTTCTTAATATAGGGATTATTATCATACTATTAGTAGATCTCTTATTCTTTTACTATGTCTAGTAGTATAATAAGTTTAGTGAGTATGATCTATTAAGGAATGCCTCCTATGCTTCTGTTAGTTTATATCTATAGGATGGCTTGTATTTCTATAAGTATCTTCTATTTATAGTCTAGCCTTTAGCTAAGTATGTCTGCTCTACTATTTTTAAATCTTTTATAGTATATAATCTTAAAGTTAAATTCTAAGAGGAATTCTGCCTATTATATCTATCTTTTATTAAGTTCTTTTAATATAGTGAAGTATATTAAATTCTTATAGTCAGTAAATACTGTAATTAGATGTTATATACTACTTAGATATGGTCTCTATTCTTTAAAATACTTAATAATTACTATAAGTTTCTTATTATAGATTTAGTAGTTAAGTTCTAGTCTATATAGCTTCTTTAAGAAGTATGTTACTAGATAGAGCTTTCTGTTATTATTATACTGTCTAAGTTATCCTCCTAAAGTATAGTTAGATATATTAGTTTCTAATTTATATAGTTGGTTTAGGTCAGCTATTTATATAACTAGTTCTTTAAGTATGTTCTTTTTAACCTAGTTAAAGGCTACTTAGTATTTAGATATCTATTTAAACTTAGTATTCTTCTTTATAAGGTTGGTTAAAAGGATTATTAGTCCTCTATAACCTTTTAGATACCTTTAATAATAGTTAGTAAATCTAAGAAAGGATTATACTTCCTTAATATTTATTAGTATAGGCTAGTTCTTAACTGCCTCTAGTTTTACTAGGTCTATCTAGACTTATCTAGGTTTGATTAAATGCCTGAGGTAAACTATCTCCTAGATATAAAACTGACTCTTATCTAGATTAACTAATAAGTTTATGTTCTATAGGGCTTATAGTATCTAATAGATATGCTTCTGATATTACTCTAAGGTTTTAAAGTAAATTAGGATATTATTAAGATAGATAATAATAAAGTCATCTAAATACTTCTATAATATATTATTGATTATATTTTAGAATAAGATAGGTATATTTATAAGGCTGAAGGGTATTATAAGGTACTTATAATGTCCTAGTTAGGTATAAAAGGCTGTTTTTTACTTATCTCTCTTCTTAATATATATAAGGTTGTAGGTACCTAATAGGTCTAGTATAGTAAACTAGTTAGTACTATATAACCTATTATAGAGTTTAATAATTAATAGTAATAGATATCTATTCTTAATTATAATATTATTAAATTACTAATAGTTAATATACATTCTCTATTTACTATTCTTCTTAGATATCTAGAGGATAGGATATCCTATTAGTGATTATAATAGTTGAATATATCTCTTTCTAAGATTTTTCTTAAGATACTTCTTTAACTTACTTAGTTATAATTTATTCAGCCTGTAGATCTTCTAGAATTTTAGCTATATCCTTAGTTTAAGAGATATCTTATAATTATAGTATGAATATAACAGTAATCCTATTTCTAGTTCTTTTTAGAATAATTTATTATACTAGTAATATTCTTCTAATATCATTATAATCTCTTTAGGCATGTCCTTCTTTAGGTATAGTAATACTCTATAGGTATATAACTTATATACATCCTGTTTCTAAGAAGCTATAGAGGCTAAGTTCTTCTCTAATTGTTTTTAACTAGATCTTATTATCTAGATTAGCTAGCTAGTAAACTAATTAATAGTAGGGTTATATTTCTATAGCTATAGTAGTCCTAATATTATATTATATTCTATTATATTAGTAATATTTAAAGTGATTGATGTTTTCTTAGAGTTAACTATAATAGAGATTTATAATATCTCTTAGTTAATAATTCCTCTATCATACTAGACTGGTTTCCCTTCTACTATATATAATTTATAAGGGTCTTTTTTATAAGCCTATAGTATATTAAGTTTATTTACTATTTATAGTGATATAAAGTTTTTCTAAGCTCTGTTATCTATTAGTATAATAGTCTTATATCCTTTAAGCTGTATTTTTACTATAAATAATAATAGATTAAAGGTCGCTTTTAAATCCTTTATCTTTTTACTGTTTGTTTAGCTCCCTAATAACAGTACTCATTGTTTTTTAGTATAGACTGACTGGTGGTTTCTTTATAGGGTTGCTTTATATACTTTACATATACTAGTCATCCTATTTTCACTTATTTCTTTAGGGTGAATATCTCATCCTAAGTAAGTATTAGGATATTAGAAGTGCTTCCTCTTGCTCTCTACATCTACTACTATATCTAACTATATTAGAGGTATACTTACTCTTTTCTAGCTTCTTCTTATAATTCCTACTATTAATACTATAACTTTAGTTTTCTAAGTCGGTGAATTTTATATACTACTATAATATAATTAATTATTACTCTTTATCTAAGTATATAGTTAACTAGATAGTTAAGTCTTATCTATAGGATGGCATATCTCTTTATTATATCTTAATAGAAAATCTTCTAATACTCTAGGTCTTCTTCTAAATATATATATAGTAGGAATTCTTTCTACTGCCTAGGCATAAATTAATACTTCAACTTCTTTACTAGATGTCTTAAGCACTTATTGAATATGCAGACAGCCTATAAGACCTCTTAGTGCTGTTTATTTTAGTAATATAGTTATAGGTCTTCCTATTCTTATATAGTTTCCTTTCTCTTCTCTATTACTACTTATTAGAGGGTTATTCTAGGAAGTATGATAACTATCTATCTTCCTATTAGTGCTGATTACTATAGGGTGGTTATAAGTTGTTTATTTCTCTCTTCTTTACTTTCTAGAATTAGGGTAAATAGGTTTTCTCCTCTTTCTTCTCGTACTTTAAGCTATACTTATATTCACTTGTTATTATCTTCTATAGTTACTAAATAGTTATTATAGCTTAGAAGGAATTTATTCCTATTGTTTAAGTTATCTTCTAAGCCTACTTATACTATTCCTAGTAGAGTAGGCTTTTACTTCTAAGTGCTAAGTATGTACTATTTCCTAACTATAACAACCCTTAGCTGTCTAATGACCTTTAGGAACCATCCTAAGGTTTCTTTGCCTTATAGGTATACTAGGCAGGAATTATTATAGTATATAGTCTAATATTTATTATTATATATGTTTCTCTAAGCTATATTTACTTATTATATCAGCTTAGGTATTCTTTCTTGCTTTCTCTATCAATAGTTATAGGTAAAGTGCCTCTTCTTATTATAGTTATAGTATGTCTTATCATTATTATATTTTATAGTATTAAGTTCTATTAGTCTAATATATTAGGTACTCCTCTAAGTAGTAGTTTCTTTTTATTAATAGACCTTTCTTCCCTAGTTTAGGGTGTATACTATTCTTTATAGTAGTTATTAGTTTTTCTTTTCACTATATCTTTCCTAGAGCCAGTTATTAATTCTTATAGTAAGTACTATATAGCTTATGAAGTCTTTAGGCCTTTCTATCTTAATAAGTTTGTCTTTTATAGCATCCTTTAGTCCTTTATAGAAGGCTGCTATAAATAACTCTATATCCTATTCTAGATAACTTATTACTTATTAAAACTTTATTAAATACTAGATTGCTAACCTAGTTTATTATAGGTTTTAGAGCTGTCTTTCTACAGCTTGTTCTTTATTAGGGTCTCTAAATACTTTCTTCAGTCTAGCTGTAAACTCTCTAAACCCTTTATTAAATATAGCAATGGTTTTTATATTATGATTCTTATTATTATATTCTAGGTAGTCTTATAGGGTTGGTTTAAACTAGATGAGTGCTTCTCCTTCTAGATAATTTACTATAAAGAGTACTTTATCTACTATAAGCTTGTAGTTGCCTGAATAGTGCTTAAGATAGGCCTTTATTTAGGTGAGTCATCCTTAGAGGTCCTCTTTTTTTCTGCTGAACTTTCTAGGTTTTTTATACTTCAGTCCTCCTTTTATAACTTAGCTTTCTTAAAGGCTGTTAACTTAATTCCTAAGTTAAAGGATTTTATTATATGCCTGCTTTATAGTGAAAGTAGGTCTAGTGTTAGTAGAAGATGCTTTTTCTGATATGATTTCTGTAAATATTGCTTAGAGTGTGGTCTACTTATTAAATAAGAGTATTTAATATATAATGATTCTTAGTCCTAAGAGGTAAGACTACTTTATAAGACTAGAGGTGTATGGGTTTATATAAGCAGTAAGTGATAGATACTACTAAGTAATAATAATTGACTTGATTATAGCTAAGATAGCTTTACTTAAAGGTGCTTTATTAAATAAGATACTTTAAATACTAGAGAGTTATTTAGGGTAGGTATCTAAGGGTAGATATATATCTATATATATAGACAATAGATCACTTTAGATTATGATGATCCTTTATAAGTCCTTACTATAGAGTGTGGTAATCTATAGTGAGGGATCACTAGCTTAGATAGTGATCCTAGGGTCCATGTGTTTTCTGTCTATCTTATCTTTCTAACCGCCTAGAGTGGTGTACTATAGTAAAGGCGGTTGGTTTTGTGATAATAAGATACTTTAAATACTGAAGAGCTATCTAGAGTAGGTATCTAAGGGTAGATATATATCTATATATATAGACAATAGATCACTTTAGATTATGATGATTCTTTATAAGTCCTTACTATAGAGTATGGTGTCATAGAATCAACCGCTGTTACCGCAGTGCACTGCTCTAAGGGCGGTCAGTATGATAAGATAGGCAGAAACATATAGACCACACAATCACTACAGGATGAGTGATTATAAGTGATCCAGTCACTATAGATTACAGTGATCTATTGTGATCTATTATCTATATATATAGATGTATGTCTACCCTTAGATACCTACCCTAGATAGCTCTCCAGTATTTAAAGTATCTTATTTAATAAAGCACCTTTAAGTAAAGCTATCTTAGCTATAATTAAGTCAACTACTATTACTTAGTAGCGCCTATTACTTACTGCTTATATAAACCTACATATCTCTAGTCCTATAAAGTAGTCTTATCTCTTAGGATTAAGGATTATTATATATTAAATACTCTTATTTAGTCAGTAGACTATATCCTAAGTAATACTTATAGAAATTATATCAGAATCTTAATCTACTAATAATACATCCTTATTTATAATAGAATAAGCTGGTACTGAAATCTAACAACTCTCTGCTCTAATATAGACCTTATAGGTAGGAGGTACCTAGAGTGTAAAGTATAAAGTTCTACTAATATATAGAGGAAGTAAGGAAGGTCTCTAAGGATTCCTTACTTAATATAGAGGATATCTTATAAAGTATAAACCTAACTTCCTATATCTAGATGATTAGATACTCTTTACAACAACTTAGCTTGAAGGAGAAGCCCTTATCTAGTTTAAACCTATATAAAGGAACTACTTAGAATATCTAAAGAATAATAGAGATCTAAAGGCTTAAGCTATCTTTATAGGAGGCTTTACTATATTTAAGAAAGTTATTAAGGTAGCTTTTAAAGATCTAGATAAGAAATAAATAGTAGAATGACAGCTAATAGCACTCTAATAGATAGGATCTATATCTAGCTATACTATTAAGTTTAGATAGGTTTTAAGTTCTCTTAAATAGAAAGATGAACCTCTAATAGTTATATTTTATACTAGGCTAAAGGCAGAAGTTAAAGACAAACTTATTAAAATAAACTGATTTAAGAAATTTATATAGTATGTTATAATTATAGTCTAGATTAACAACTAACTTTATAAGCAATAGATGAAATATAAGAGATAGTAATAGTAGGTGTATCATCTAAGGATCTCTAACTAAGGAAGAAAAGTAGTATGAGTAAAAGGCATTATGGCCTAGAGATCTATATAGTATATAGGACCTATAGAACTTAATATTATGAAATAGAATAATGATAAGGTCTATTATAACTACAGTAAGAAGGGACACTTTACCTATAACTACTGACAGAAAAAGCAAGAGAAAGTATCTAAGCCTATATAATAAGTAAATATAACTTAGAAGACTGACTATAATAGTAAGCACTAAATAATATACTATAATAATATTTATCTAGTATATATCTAAGGTAAGAAGGCCTTAGGATGGTTTCTAAAAGCTATAGGATAGCTAAGGGTTATTACTATAGGAAAAAGGGGGTTATCTAGAAAGGAACTACTCAGGCTAAAGGAATAGAATGATACCTTATTAGGAATAAATAGGATTAGGTCTAGAGACAACTTAGATAAAGGACCTAAATTTATATAGGATAGAGATATATACTTAATAGCTATAAAAGATAATAGTAAGTAAATATAGGCATAGCTTAAAGAAAAAGAAGACTAAGAGGAAAACCTATTCACCCCTCTACTAGAAAGTAATAATAAGAAATATAGATAAAGGATGGCTACTTAATAACAACCAGCCCTAAGCAGAGAATAGATAGTCATTACACTTCTAGAAATAACTTCTCGCCAAGCAATAATAAGAGGAAGAAGAGAGGTTATATAAGATTAGGAGGATCTACAACTATATTATAAGGATAAATAATATAACTAGATTTTATAGTCTGTATGTATGTTTAATAAATACTTAAGGCATCTAATAAAGAAACTAAAGCACTAATTTATATCTAGATGGTAGAAAGAATTCCTACTATATATATATTTAGAAGAAGACCTAGAGTATTAGGAGATTGTCTACTATAATATAATAAAGGGATATACTGTCCTATAGATAAGACTTAACTATCTAGTCAACTATATACTTAGATAAAGAGTAATAATTAATTATATTATAGTAGTATGTAAAATTTACTAACTTAAAAAACTAGAGTTGTAGTATTAATAGTAGGAATTATAAGAAGAAGCTAGAAAAGAGTAAGTGCATCTCTAATATAGTTAGATATAGTAGTAGATGTAGAGAGTAAGAGAAAGCACCTCTAATACCCTAATACTTACTTAAGGTGAAATATTCATCCTAGAGGAATAAATGAAAATAGAATAACTAGTATATATAGAGTATGTAAAGCAACCTTATAAAGAAGCTGCTGACCAGTCTATACTAAAAAATAATAAGTACTATTATTAAGAAGCTAAACAAACAGTAAAAAGATGAAGGATTTAAGAGTGACCTTTAACCTATCACCCTTTATAATAAAAATATAGCTTAGAGGATATAAGACTACTATACTAATAGATAGTAGAGCTTAGAAAAACTTTATATCACTATAGATAATAAATAAACTTAATATACTATAGGCTTATAAGAAAGACCCTTATAAATTATATATAGTAGAAGGAAAACCAGTCTAGTATGATAGAGGAATTATTAATTAAGAGATATTATAAATCTTTATTATAGTTAACTCTAAGAAAATACTAATCACTTTAGATATTATTAATATAGTAGGATATAATATAATATTAGGACTACTATAGCTATAGAAGTATAACCCTACTATTAATTAGTTTACTAGCTAGCTAATCTAGATAATAAGGTCTAGTCAGGAATAATCAGAGAAGAACTCAGCCTCTATAGCTTCTTAGAAATAGGATGTATATAAGTTATATACCTATAGAGTATTATTATATCTAAAGAAGGATATGCCTAAAGGGATTATAATAATATTAGAAGAGTACTACTAGTATAGTAAACTGTTCTAGAAGGAATTAGAAATAGAGCTACCGCTATATTTATACTATAACTATAAGATACCCCTTAAACTAGAGATATAGCTAAAATTCTAGAAGATCTATAGGCTAAATAAATTATAGCTAAGTAAGCTGAAGAAGTATCTTAAGGAAAATCTTAAAAAGAGATATATTTAACTATTATAATTACTAACAGGATATCCTATCCTCTAGGTACCTAAGAAGAATAATAAATAGAGAATATATATTAACTATTAATAACTTAATAATATTATAATTAAGAATAGGTATCTATTACTATTAATCACTAAACTCTATAATAGGTTATATAGTGCTAACTAGTTTATTACACTAGACCTACTGGATGTCTACAACCTTATATATATTAAGGAGGGAGATAAGTAGAAAACAGCCTTTTATACCTATCTAGGATATTATAAGTATCTTATAATGCCCTTTAGCCTTATAAATACACCTGTCTTATTCTAAAATATAATTAATAATATATTATAGAAGTACCTAGACAACTCTATTATCATCTATCTTAATAATATCCTAATCTACTCTAAAACCTTAGAGCAGTATTAGAAGTATATCTATTAGATGCTATAAGCTCTATAGGATATAAACTTATTAGTTAATCTAGATAAGAGTCAGTTCTATGTCTAAGAAGTAGTTTACCTTAGATATTTAATTAAACCTAGATAAGTCTAAATAGATCTAGTAAAACTAGAGGTAGTTAAGGACTGGCCTATACTAATAAATATTAAGGAAGTATAATCTTTTCTTAGATTTACTAATTATTACTAAAGGTATCTAAAAGATTATAGAGGACTAATAATTCTCTTAATCAACCTTATAAAGAAGGATACTAAGTTTAAATAGATATCTAAGTACTAAGTAGCCTTTAACTAGGTTAAAAAGAATATACTTAAAGAACTAGTTATATAAATAGCCGATCTAGACCGACTATATAAATTAGAAACTAATACATCTAACTATACCCTAAGAGGATAACTTAGATAGTATGATGATAACAGAAAGCTCTATCTAGTAGTATACTTCTTAAAGAAACTATATAGATCAGAACTTAATTATTAGATCTATAATAAGAAGCTTATAGTGATTATTAAGTATTTTAAAGAGTAGAGACTATACCTAAGTGGTATATAACATCCTATTATAGTATTTATTAACTATAAGAATTTAACATACTTTATAATATTAAAAGAACTTAATAAAAGATAGATATAATAGGCTGAATTCCTCTTGGAATTCAACTTTAAAATCATATATTGTAAAGGATCTAAAAATAATAGAGTAGATATACTTAGCTAAAGGCTAGACTATAAACAGAAGATACCTATAGAAATATAAGCTATCCTATAGATATAAACTAATAGAAGTATAGAAGATATTCCTTAACAGATTGTACTTACTAAACTTATTATACTGCTAGATATAGCAAGAGAATAAGAGATCTACTAGTAATATGATAATGATCCCTATATTAAGGAAAAACCACCTAAGGGATTGCTAGTTAGATATAATAGACGACTTTATATACCTCTAGCACTAAGAGAAAAGTATATATAAGAAATATATAAGGCTAAGGCCTATAGACATAAAGGGATTACTAAGATTAAAGTAAGGGTCTAAGAAATATATGATTTCTCTAGACTAGACAGAATAGTCAGGAAGGTATAGAAGGACTGCTATAAATATAATAGCAATAAAACATCTAGACATCTACTATATAGAGAACTATAACTAATCCCTATACTAGAAGAACCCTAATACTTAATGGCTATAGACTTTATAGTTAAGTTACCTAAGTCTAAGGACCTGGCTATTAGAGTTAAATATAATAGTATTTTAGTAATACTAGAATAGCTTACTAAATATATATACTTCCTCCTATTCAATAAATTATATATAGTAGAATAACTTATATTTATATTCCTATAGATAGTTATAGCTAACTATAGATTGCTATATAAAATTATTATAGACTAAGGAAGTATCTTTATATCTAAGTTCTACATATCCTTAATAGGATAATTAGAAGCTAACTAAAAACTATCTATAGTATACCATCTATAGACAGACAGATAAACTAAGCATCTAAATTAGGTGTTAGAAGCATATTTATATAACTATATTAACTATAACTAAGATAACTAGATAGAGCTGCTACTACTTATATAATTTATATATAATAACATACTAACTAAGATAATTAAAGTCTTACTGTTTTTTACTAACTATAGCTAAAACCTAGAAGCATACTAATAACTATAAGATAAGGTTAATATAGAATCTATAATTCTTAAGGCAGAACATCTTAAGAAACTATATACATCCTTAAAAGCAGAGCTTGAGTTCATCTAAGAATAAGTCTATTACTACTATAATAAAAAAAGGATGAAGGGACCATCCTTCTTAGAGGGAGATATAGTCTACCTACTATAAAAAAATATTATAATAAAACGACCTAGCGATAAATTAGATTATAAAAAACTAGGACTATTTAAGATTATATAGAAAATCTTAATATCTAACTACAGACTATTATTACTAAAGACAATATAAATTCATCTAGTTTTTTATATTTCCTTACTAGAACCAGCCCCTTTAGGAGTATGGCTAGAAGAACTAGTAGAGGTAGAAGAAGAGGAAGAATATAAAGTCAAATAGATACTAGAGTAGAGGGTATCAAACAGGAAATATCTAGTTAAGTAGAAAGGCTATAATATTATAGAAAACATCTAGGAACCTATTAAGAACCTGACGTATTGCTAGTAGAAGCTTCAGCAGTTCCACTAGTAAAGTCAAGACCAGTTAATAACTGACTACCATCTAAACCAATAGTACTCCAGTCAATTATATTAAAACCACTATTAGCCTGCACCTCTAGGACTGCAGAAGATTCCTATATAGCGGCCTCAGACTCCTTTCACTTTATTTCCTCTAGTTCATCTAGATTTTACAAACCTCAGGCCACTATCTTTTATAAATGCTTATAGGTGTTGTGTTTTTGTTTGTGAATATAAGAAAGACAGGCAGAGGCTTTGTCGAACTCTTTCTGAAGGGCTTGCTAACACTTAAAGATAGACTTAATTATTTCCTCACCTACTTCCTCTTGCTGTTTCAGTCTTTTCTATTCAGCCAAAACCTAAGATACTAGACAGAAAAGTCAGCCAACACAACAGAAAGACAATAGGGAAAGTGGTCATTAATAAGAGCCTATTAGGACATCAGTACTATCATATGACTGACCTCTTCTAGTACACTTAGCACACCTCTTTATCCCTTCTATCATCTAGTAAGGCAGAGAATAGTTGAAGTACTAGGAATAGGACATGACTTTATGACTGTGGTCTTCAATCATATAAGCAAGGGTCTTACGTTTCTTGGATGAATCAGAAAGTTTCTGTTTCTTAATGCAACCTGAGGACATATTATCAGAAGGACGCTAAAAGAATTAAGGGGAGAGTTTAACACCTACAGTAGAAGTTTCAGTTCTAGATAGATAGGTCTTAAGAACGGCCTTAGGTTGTCAGGATATCGACCTAGGAGGAGGACATTATGTCATAGAATCAACCGCTGTTACTGCAGTGCATTACTCTAAGGGCGGTCAGCATAATAAGATAGGCAGAAACATACAGACCATATAATCACCACAGGATGAGTGATTGTAAGTAATCTAGTCACTATAGATCATAGTGATCTATTATAATCCATTGTCTATATATACAGATATATATCTACCCTTAGATACCTACCCTAGATAGCTCTCCAGTATTTAAAGTATCTTATTTAATAAAGCACCTTTAAGTAAAGCTATCTTAGCTATAATCAAGTCAACCACCATTACTTAGCAGCGCCTATCACTTACTGCTTATATAAACCCACACACCTCCGGTCCTATGAAGTAGTCTTATCTCTTGGGATCAAGGATCGTCACATATAGTAATCTATAGTGAGGGATCACTAGCTCAGACAGTGATCCTAGGGTCCGTGCGTTTTCTGCCTATCTTATCTTCCTGACCGTCTAGGGTGGTGTACTGTAGTAAAGGCGGTTGGTTTTGTGATAGATATTATTAATTCCTCTAGTAGCTCTATATAGTTTGCCTAGATTAGGCTTAGAAAAGATAAACTTCTTAACTTTACTAAAGAGTTGTCTATTCTTCTTATTAGATACTATAGGAGTAAGAAAGAATAACATCTCTTTAGTAGTCTTAGATATATATGTTAATATTATATAGGGTTATTTAATAGAGAATATGCTTAAGAGTCTTAATATAGATAAGTATAAGAGATAGACTTAAGAGAGTTAATAGTAGGAGGACAGACTATTTTATATATATTTAAGATAACCTCTTAGTAGTGGTCTTAAAGTATATTATTATAGCTTATAGGATAGATTGCTTATTATTAAGAGACTGTTTATTATGATAATTTAGTTATATCTATTGTTATTAAATAGCTTGTATGTCTAGGCTTCTAAACTTATGTATATAAATATCTAGATGAGTTGACTTATCAGCTGACTACAGGCTGAACTATAGTTAAGAGATTAAAAAGTCTAGGACTGATTCTAGGCCTTAACTATAATTAAGAGGTTTAAAAGTCTAGGACTGATTCTAGGCCTTAGACTTATATTAGAGATGGTCAGTAACTATTAGGCTTAAGGGCCTTTATAGTTAGAGGACTATACTTAATTAATCTATAATAATAATTATATTCTTATTATTAAATACTATTATAGTATCTCTAGAATATAGGTATTATATTTATTATATCTCTTTTAACTATATTATATAAATAGTATAACTTAGCTTATATCTAATAGGTATACTAAAAATAAATAAAATAAATAGATATATTATTCTTATATATATTAATATTATATACAGGCTTTTTTTATCTTTTAATTTTAATTCTTTTTAATAAAGATAGATAGATATAGAGTATAATATTAAAAGATATAAAGATAAGAGGATAAAT
>NW_022156916.1:0-18976 GCF_004353045.1 Thyridium curvatum | reverse complement strand
GCGTTTGTAATGTTTAACCCCCCCCCCCCCCCCCCCCCGCATGCATGCAGACCCCGTCTTCGAAAGGCCCTGCCTTGTGTGTTCCGCGAGACGAGTTTGCGTGAGAGATGCGGTCATTGTGCTGGGGGTGTGTGGTGTGCATCGGTCTGAGGCGGTGTGCGATGCGATGCGGGCTGGCCGGTTGGTCCGGGGCCTGGGCGGCCTGGGCCGAGAATCTGCGGGAGGGAGAGAGGGCCGGGTGGGAGGAGGGGCAGGGAGGGGGTCGGTCACCTGCGCGGGCCAACAAAAGTTCTCTTACCTTACACGTCTATTTTCGAGGGTTCGGAAATAACAAAATCTATTCGGGGGTTTGTTTGTTTGTTTATTTATTTTGAATCAAACGCCATCATCGGTCTTGTGACGAGACAAATGGCTGCTGAGGTTATGACCGAAGACTTAGAGCCAGGACGGGTCGAGGAAGAGGGCCAACGATCGACCTGCCTGCCTGCCTGCCGGTGGCCATGCCAGGCGATGCAGAGCTAGACATGTAGCTAAGGGGATGTGACAGACCGTCGTCGATGTATTGTTTGCAGAAGTAACCCCCGCCCCAGAGCCCTACGCCAAACCCATGTTCACTCGAGCAAGGAAGGGGATGTCGTTCAAGCACATGCCAGGTCGCGGCGGCCATTTTGAAAAAGGAAAGCAATAAATTCTATCATTGATTTGATTGCTCTCATGCAGCTGATGTACAATGATACAGAAAACAAAGGAAATGAGGTAGAGCAGCCGGGGTAGGCGTTGGCAGCGGCGGCCGCGCAGGGAAGAATCCAAGAGGGTCTCGTCAACAAGCAGGGATGCATGCTGTTCCGAGGACTTTTCTCCTCGAGCATCCCGTCGTCACCTTCTGCCACTCGCCAAGAAGCTGCTCTCGTGGTACTGCACCCGACCAAGTCAAAAGCAGACACGCTTTTTTTCCCCCGGGTGTATGCCGTCTATAGTTTTCCTTTCATACGGTCCCATTAACGAGTCCACCCGTGAGAAATCCATCGTTCCCATCTTTACCGTCGTACTCCCCCCGTCAAACCTGGCAGTCGTGCTTTTTCTCTTCTTCCCAGGGTCTACCACCACAACGCTTTTGGTGATTCAGATTCGCACCTCTCGCCTAGCCTTCGTCTCGTACCTCCCCCCACTCCATGTTCCGGGTGTCCGCTTAGTGGTGAGCGGCGTGGCTGTCGCCGTGATAGCCGATCAGCTTGAACCGGCCGATCATCTCGCCAACGGTGAAGAAGCCAAGGAGCTCGGCAACGAGAACACCGGCGGTGACGAGTTGAGCCCTCGAGACGTTGCGGACGGACTGGAGGGTGGCGCCGGTCTGGGACAGGAGGCTGCTGGGGTTCTGGATGCGCTTGATGGCGTTCTGCCAGTAGGTCTGGAAGGTGGCCATGGAACTGCAGAGAGAGAAGGGGCAGTGTCAGCGATACAGCTTCATTTGTATCATCTTGTTGCCTGTGTGTGTGTGTGTGTGTGTGTGTGTGTCGTTTCCAACTTACGGCGGTGACATGCTCTGGCCACGGAAGACAATCTTGGACAGCTCGAGGCCGACGCGGGAGTAGTAGACGACGAAGGGGACTTGGCCTGTAGCAGCAGCCATGTTAGCTTGTATCTCGCACGTATAAACCAAGTCCTGAGATCTGCGAATGCTGTCGTCCGTCCCACAGTTTTCAATTGGCCACTGCATTCGCAGGATCATGCCATCATCAGATCCCTTTCGTGACGATCCGATAACGCTCGGCTCAATCCAATCCCAGCCACGCATCAAAAACATAGAAAGGCAAAGGGCAGATGGGAGATGACGTACGCTCAACAAAGCCAATGACCCTGCCCGTCCGGCCGCCGACCTTGCCCAGGGCGTTGGAGACGCCCTTGGCGGCGCCGGCGATGGCCGGGCCGGCGGCAGAGGTGACACGGCTCAGGCCCTGCTGGGCCTTGGCCTGGTACTCGGAGGCGACCTGCTGGGCCTTGGCGGCGGCGTCCTTCGCGCCCTCGGCGGCCTTGGAGGCGGTCGTCGACTCGAGGCGGCGGGCGGCGACGGTGCGCAGGGTGGGCAGGGACTGCCGCAGCAGCGGGCGGGCAGCAGAGACACCGAGAGGCATTTTCGTCCGGGTCGTGGGGTTCCGGGGGGGCAACAGGGAGGCGTCGCTGGGTGCGAGGGAGGTCGGTCTGCTTCTCGGGGTGCTGTCGGCGGGCAATTGATGACCGGTCGGGGGAGGGCGATGGGTTATCACGCAAACGTTCACACACGGGGCTCTTCGTCAGGACTTTCGGGAGAGAGAGAAAAATTGGCCCTCTGGGCCTGGGGAAACATGGAAGAGCTCGGATGATTTCGCTGGTGGTGCTGTTGCCGAGGCAGTAGCCAATCACAGGCGGCCAATTCGGGGGACTGCGGGCCAGCGCTGGAGCTTGGTGGGTAATCTGTGAGGCAGGTACCTCTAAGTGTGCTATTTTTCTTTTTTGGTGGTCCATTGTTGGCCTGAAAACAGTTACAAATGCCAGCGAGAGCAGAAACCTAGGTACCTACCTGAGGTAGCAACCTGAACACAACAAGCTCTCAAGTGTTCCCTGAGGCTTTCTCCTTCAGGTCAGGTCTGAAGACTCTCTCGTCCATGTAGCGAGATCCCAATGCACTTTTATACAGGGGTCCGGTCGAGGCTATCGGGACTCTCAACCTCTGGATACATCACTTGCGCACCCTGCTAATCAACCTGGAGCTCACTCCCAACTCTCAGTCCATGCATGAAGAGAGTGTCCTTCTCAGCTACAAGTCTATACAATTCTTGATTTGATCAAATCTTGTCTTGTTATCTTCAATCTCCTCAACCTTGAGTAGTGCTCAAATTCGGTCTATTGCATACCCCAAATGCTAATGCAGAAAACATACAACAAAAGCCTCCGACACCTTGCCTTACTATCCATCACCGCCAACGTGGCGCCTTTCAAGTCCAGTCCCAAATTTTTATCATCACTGCGGTCTGCGCTCTCTTTCTAGATTGGCCAGGGTTCACTGGGAGCACCCTTCACCCCAAACTCGTCCCCCAACTCGCACCCCTCAGTCCAGGCTCTGGATCTGCACCTTGATCGCCCCCGTCTTGGGGTCTGCCGCCGTGTCGAACGCCTTGAGGGCGTCCTCGAGAGGGAACCTGTGCGTGACCAGCTTGGACAGGTCGACGACGCCGTTCTCGACCAGCCGGATGGCCCGGGGCCACGTGTTGCTGTAGCGGTACTGGAACTGCAGGTCGACCTCGCGGACGCTGAGCCGCATGAAGGGGATGTTGATCTCGTTCTTGCCGACGCCAATGACAAAGACCTTGCCGCCAAACTTGGCCGCCCAGATGGCCGCCGCGATGGAGCTCTCGACGCCCGTGCACTCGAGCGCCAGCGCCGGCTCGACGCCGCCGAAGGCCTGCACGATGGCCCTGCCCGCCTCCTCGGCCGGCATGCGCTCCACCTTGTGCGTGACGACCTCCGGGCAGACCTCCTTGGCGAACCGCAGCCGCCCCTCGTCGATGTCGGTGATGACGAGCGGGCAGGCGCCGGCGGCCTTGGCGCAGATCATGGTGATGAGGCCGATGGGCCCCGCGCCGCAGACGAGCACGGGGTCGCCGAGGCGCAGCTCGGCGCGCTGCAGGCCCGCGAGCGCGACGCTGAGGGGCTCGAGCATGGCGCCGTTCTCGTACGACATGTTGCCGATCTTGTGGCACCAGACGGCCGGGTGGTTGACGTAGCGGCGCAGCAGGCCGTCGACGGGCGGCGTCGACAAGAAGTCGACGCGCTCGCAGCCGTTGTACCGGCCCGTCAGGCACGGCTCGCAGGCGTTGCAGATGACCTGCGGCTCGATGGCGACGCGGTCGCCCACGGCGAGCGAGGTGACGGACGGGTGCACGGCGACGATCTCGCCCGCCGACTCGTGGCCCAGGACGTGGTTGCCGCACACGATCATGGGGCCGATGCACCCGTGCTTCCAGAAGTGGATGTCGGATCTGTTGTGCGCAACGCGGCAAACGAAATTTGTGTGAGCTTCCGTACAATTTCCCCTTCCTGAGCGATATATATATATATATACAAGCCACGAGCGACGACGACGACGACAACCTACCCGCAGATACCGGTACTCCGGATGGCAATGGTGACCTGTCCCGGCTGGAGCTTCTCGCCGCTCTTGACGTCCTCCACCGTCGGCCCCGTCTCGCTGATCCACAGGTCATGGCCCGGATTCGTAAAGACACCAATGTTGGACTTGGAGACGGCCACGGGGGCCACGTCTACTGCTGAGGGGCTCATGGTTCGCAGATCTTCTAGAATGAATGAACGGGAGAAGGAGTAATCTCAGAAAGAGTAAGAAGAAGAAGAAAGGTAGGTACTGAAAGGGCCTTTCGCAAAGCAAGTATTCTACAACGTGGCAGGTCTTCTCTCGTTCTCTCAAAACACCGAGATGGAGAAACAGCTATCCAACCGGGAGGGCGGGGTAGGGTGGTGGATGGACGGACGGACGAGGTACGGAGTAGGTAGGTGGTTCATTTGGGGTCCTGCCCATGCCGGCAACGTTCCTCTATTTATTCAGGAACCGCTCTCTCTCTCGTCCCAGTCTAATCAAATCTTTTGCGTGGCCTCTCTCCCCTCCCGATCTCGCATATCGTTCCGATGGGAGGGTCACGTTGCACATGCTCCTGGCCAACTAACACGGGACAAAAGAAGAAGTAGACGAGACGCAGGATGGGAAAGTAGCCAGAAATGCGCCCCTCTCTCTCCCCACTAAGGGTCTTGCTTCTCACGTCTTGATGGCTTGGTGGCGCACTTTGGGCGGGCGCCGTGGGGCGGTCCAAAATGCGATGCTTTGCCTCTCCCCTCTCTTCCCGTGCTAACGGTATAAGCGCAGCGATGCAATATGCCAGAGCTTCCTGTGCTGGGGTGGGAATCTCGTCGAGAAATCTCTCTAGATCGCAAAAAGTAGTTCCCAAGTCTTTTGCGTAGTGGCTCCTGGTGGGGGGAGGGTCGGGGGAGCACCACACCGAC
This sequence comes from Thyridium curvatum, assembly GCF_004353045.1. NCBI lineage: Eukaryota > Fungi > Ascomycota > Sordariomycetes > Thyridiales > Thyridiaceae > Thyridium > Thyridium curvatum. The sequence continues at coordinate 13,927 of NW_022156916.1, read as the reverse complement.
GGGAAGCAGTCCTGGAAATCTTGTAGTGTGCTTTTCTCTTCTTTTGCGCGCCAATCACAGCAGCGCCGCTTCAAACTGGCCCTCATCCTCCTCGGACGGGGGCTCTAGTTATTAGTTAAGATGTTATGGCCGGTCCTCGCTCCTCGCTTCTCGACTTGGCTGACTTGTCCGAATCGATGTAGGTTCGCAGGATCCATCCTCGGCCAGAATCCAGGACATATCAGACACGCGCTGATCCCTTAGAAGTCGCGATGCACGAACGGCGGTCTTTGGTCCCTTGGGGCTGATTTCTCCGAAGTTTCTCCTTGATTGTGTGTCTGTGTGCTGCCGCCTCCGCCGCTAGGTAGCGCTCACCAGAAAAATCCCCGCGGACGGGATCTCGTTTCTGTGAGCCTGCAACAATAATTTGAGGCACATATATATATATATATATATATTGCAGCAACCCAGGACGTGGAGCGAGGTAGCCAGGGACCAATGGGGCTCTCAAATGTCACCCTGCTGAGTGCCGACACGGGTTGGAAGAGGAGCCATTTCCGGCGTGCTGCTACGTTGTGATTCCGGCAAATGTTGCCCCGGGACGGAGACTGTGTAAGTGATGAGCTTCTCTCCCAACGGTCAGTTCTTTCGACATTCTGGGCAAAAGGAAGACTTTACTAGAGCAAATTCAAGATTGGAACTTTTGGATTCATCGCTCTTTTACTCGTTGACAATAAACTCTAGAAACCTCGGCATGGCCATTCGCTATCAGCATGTTCTCCAGAGTTATGGGATAGGCCATGACCAAGAATGCCACAAGATTGAAGGTCAATCACGCTGATATAATTTCAAGCCTCTGCAACTACTAGCTCAACTCGAGGAAGCAAAGGGGCGCTTTTCTCGATTACCAAGACGGACGACGGGAGGTAACGTATACTGTATATGCACGGCTTCATACAAACTATTCCATTCGGCCCACCAGACAAACAGACGGGCAGACCTAAATGACAAGATAGCACATACTCGAGTCCTCAGATGAGGAGAAACAATACAACACATAGAGCTAAAGGGAAGAAAAAAAAGAGAAAGCGAAAAAAAATGAACAAAGGCCACAGACTTCTTTTTTCCTTTCGCAGAACTCCGTTTTCAAAAGCACATGAACCGACTCCCCTTTTTTCGATGGTCTAGCCACTCTAACGCTTCTCTATAGAGGAAAATGCAAGGACGGAGGAGAGAGACCACGAGGTTTCTTGCAAGTAACAAGACAAGTAAGAAACGGAAAGCAATAGACTTTTTTCCTTTTTTTTTGGTATGTGCCACGAGCGTCTCTGGAATCCGGTTCCAGAGCGCGCCTCATGGTAGTGTCGACTGCTCGAGTCGCGGGTTGGTATTAAATGGTCGGTCTATTGGGTATAACTTCGGATGCGCGACCTCCAAAAAAAGATTCTCCGTCAGATGCAGAGTGTAACGCCTGTGAAACAAGATGCGGGGGTGCTGGTAACGGAATACACTGAGGTATGAGACATCGAAGACTATGCCTCAAACATGCGGGTGTAGGTGCAATGTGATTGATAGTCGTCCAGTGGTCAATTGGCCCATGTTCGGCGACTTGGGCTCTCGACAGGAAACAATTCATTCTTACTGCATAGCCTCCTCGCCAATGTTGGGAAGCATGCCGTTCATTCCGTTGAAGTTGATGTTCAGTCCGTTCTGGTTCCCTAGTTGTTGCGCCATCGTATTTATGAGCGCCTGCTGTTGAGCAAGAAGCTCTGGGTCACACTGTGGAGAGTGTTGTTTGTGCTAGAAGACCGAGTTAGCATATAGCTTCCACGAATACGTTACGGAACTCATCAGCTTACATATTTGAGGCCGTTCAGATTCTTGTAGCGCTTGCCACAAGTGTCACACTTGAATGGCTTCTCCTTCTCCATCCCCATGGTTCCGGGGTATGGGGCAGACGTCTCCGGGTTAACGATGGAGAATGTGCCATCGCCGTTCTCGTGCAACTGTTGAGTAGCGTGGCCGTGGGTCTTGTGATACCTAGAAGAATGTAAGTGTCTTGGCCCCATAGAACCGAGTGTGTCTTCTTGCACGACTCTTGGGATTCATGGAAAACGTACTTGAGACCGTTCTGGTTCTTGTAGGCCTTTTCACATCCGATAACTGGACACTTGTATGGCTTGTGTTCCTCCTGGGGAATGATCAGTGCCGCGCTCATCTGCTGGAGCAGCGCCTGCGCATCGGTGCCCTGAGGGAACTGGCTCGCGTCGAGGCCAAATTGGCCCAGTTGCTGGTTGAGCCGCTGCTGGTTGGCCAGGGAGGCGTTGAGGGAGTTGGTAGGGCTGAAGAGACTCTTGGCGGGATCATCGATGCAGTTCAGATCGAGCCCGCCGACGCCGTTGCCGAAACCGAGCCCGGCCTGCTGAGAGCCGTTCAGGTTGAGGTTTGCGAAGTTCATCTTCATGGGGACGTTCTGGCCATCGTCGTCGGCATCGACACCTCCTGGAGTCAAGGGGCTGTCCTGAGAGAACTGGTTACGTGGGGTGAATCCCTGCTGTGTGGTCAGGGTAGGAGTGTTGACGGAGGAGACAGTAGGGTTGTTGACGAAGCCGAAACTCGCTGCGGCAGGGGTGGTCGGCGCTGAAGTACGCAGAGCCTGCTGTGTCAAACCGGGGCTGGTCAGGTTGAGTTGGGGTCGTTGCTGGCCAAACATCTGTCGAGTCTGCTGAATAGTGCGTTGCGAATCGTCCATATCCATGACTCCCACGGCATCGTCCATCTCCATGTCGCCGACAGTATCCATGTCATCGTTCATCGCTGACAACGTAGCGTGTTTCTGTGCTACGGGCGTAGATTGTTGCTGCTGTCGCATCATCTGCTGGAGTCCACTCATACCAAGACCAACGCCAGCGCCCGAAACACCAGCGCCTGGCCGACCTTGCTGAGCGGGGCTGCCTAGCTGTCCAGCGCCCATGATACCTGGGTTCATACCTCTGCCAGCGGACGGCCGCGGAACACTCTGACCGGCAGGGCCTTGGGAGGCAAAGTTCCTCGATGAGTTGTTGTTGGGCTGAGTGTGGTTCTCTTCGTAATGCTGAAGAAGGTCATGCATCGTGGGCCAAACTCGATCGCAGCACATAAAGTCGCGCATGAAGTTGGCCTCGAGCTTGGGGATATATGAAGATGAGTGGAAAGATGGCGACTGGTAGGCAGGGTAGGGCGAAGTGCCCGTCATTTGTATCCTGGAAGTGAGAGAAAAAAGCTCGAGTTAGCGCCCATACCGACCAAAACAGTGACCATGGCACTCCGTGAGACCATAAAACATGTTCCTTTGCGACAGGAACCATGAGGGGCCATTCTCAGGATCCAGACCCATGGTACGAACAAACGAGGCTCGGTCGAATGCTTGTAAACAGTTGGACGGACTGGAGGGCTGAACTTACTCATCGCGAATGAAACTGCTCACGGAGAGGCCACCCCAGCTCACGCCTCCCATCATACTGCCAGCCAGAGACTCGCGCCGCTGGCGGTGAGACTCGCGGTTGGGGTTGATCATGGAGATGGGCTTGGCGCCAGCGCTCACGAAGGAGTCTTGGCGACTGCGGCCCATGGCCGAGTCGAGGGAAGGGCCGGTGGTCATGTCGATGGAGCGGTCGGAGAGCTCGATATCCGAGGTTCCAAAATTGTCGTGACCAAGGTCGAGGATGTGCGCCGAGGGCGGTCGAGACGACGAGCTGCGGTAGGGCGCGACGATGTCGATGGGTTTGGGTTTGGTTTGGGCGGATGCGGGATCGCTGAGCAGGTTTGCGCGATCTCTGGACGGCGAGTTGGGCGTCGCAGGCTGCGGGGAGGGAGTCGGCGATGGTGACGAATGGTCCAAAAGTGAGGGCGAGTGGGAGGCAAAAGAAGGGTCCGTCGAGGATGCGCGATAACAATTATCGGCGGAGGCGATGGTCGCAGTGCTGGACGGCCGGTGGGAGTGGGCGGCACCACCAACAGCGCTGAGACCCGCGCTACTGATCCCACCACTAACTGGGCTGGCGCTGGCTCCGGTCTTTTTGGCGCTGTCGCTGGGGCTATTTGGACTGGGTGGGCCCCGCTTCAAGTGCTGCTTGGTACCGGTACCTGTGCTGCCAAACCAGCTCAGGGCGCTCTTCATTGCTTGAGGGCGCCACCAGGCGATACCGTACGGGGGAAGATGCGGTCTTGGCGCTCCGTGCCTGGGCAGCTTTGGGGGACTGGTGGGTAGAGGGCGCTGAATGTGCGTGGAGTGATGCAATGTGATGATGAGGTTCGCCGACGCCGTTCGAGTGAAGGACGGGTGCGTCTGTTATCAAGGGCTGGCTCCTTTCAATGTTCCGGTCATCTAATAGAGCCTTTGGAAGAGCCGAGGTGATGTGATGACAAAGCTCGGCCGTCCTTCGAATGTCTGGTTGATCCTCCCGAGAGTAGTCCGTGGTCATCGATGGTGCTCACCCGGAGGACAGCGACGTGCTGGGACGGGTGCAATGGCTGTGCTCGGATTGGTCCGGGATCGTGTAGCTGGAGTCTGTGACCGGGGGAGTCTCTCCAGCAGCAGCCCGTGTCGGAAAATGGCCAAATCACCAATCACGGGCGAGTGGCGGGATGTACGTAACTATGCACTGCACAGCTCCAGGGGCGCTGCGCCTGTCTAGTCTATGTCGCCGCCGCGGCTCGTCGGATCCTTGATAGATATAAGGAGAAGAATGTAACCGGGTCAAGAGGGGAGTAGGTGGGTGAATATAGGTAGGTACGGCAAGGCGAGACAAGACGAGTCCAGTCTTATAAACTGTGGTTGAAAGACGTGGCCTGGAGTAATGTTGAGAACATGGGAAGTCCGGCGTAGCGTCTCCGGAGCGACACACAAATGCCTTGAGACCTCAAGGCGGCAGGCGCTCCCGTCCTCGGCACGGACGAGGCTACTGGGGAGGGGGAAGCCGCCTGATATCGCGACAGAATGCGAGCTGCGTCAGTGGGAATTTGAAACCCCAACAACTCGCGCGCAAATCACGGAGGGATGGGCACTCCAGTTGGCTGTAGAAAAACGGTGGAAGGTCCGACAGGATGGGGAAATGCGAGGGCAGGGTTGGGAGGGTTTGGGAACTGCAGGATGCGGGCATGCAGCGATGTTTCAATGACGGGGGGGAGCTGTATATGAATGATCAGTGTCCTGCCTTTAGGATCAGGCTACTCTACGGCTTGAGCAACTACTGGCATATCAAGCCACCAGCCATGAAGCCAGAAACCCCAAAGCAATCAAGGCGGGGGGAGTGAGTGGGTTGATTTGCGGTTGAGTGCTTGGCTGCCTTCCCCGTCTCGATCTCAATCTTGGTAGCTTTAAGAGGATCTATCCTGGGTACCAGAAAAAGCAAAAGATCGCCAAACAATGAGATAGTCTCGCGAACCGGTTCACGGTAGAGCGAATCGGGCGGCGCAGATGGGAGCATGAGAGAGACACGCAGTCTGGCGAGGGCAGATGTATGTGTACAGGCGCCCAGCGATGGACGAAGGGATGTTCAAGAATGTAGAGGATGCTTTCTTTTTGTCTCGCTGTTCTCACGCGAAGCATGGACACACACATGCGAGCACACCGCACGATGACTTACACCACCAACCTTGCACGGAGCACCACCACACTTATCACAAAGCCCCCGCACACACTCTCACGCACACCACACCCACGGACACACACACAACAGGCCCTAGCCAGAACTAACCAGCGGTCTGGGAGGAGATGCCGTCGAATGGCAGAGGCGGACGGCGGACCAGGGTGTGTGGGTTTCAACCAAAGGATAACTACAGGATGTTGCCAGGATGGTAGGCCATATTGCACAGTGCAGACATCGTTGCCCCGTCTGGATAGCCAGGTACGACGGCGCTAGCCTCAACCACTGGGCCAAAAGCATCGTGATGATGATCCCCGTACCCAGCTCCTGAAAAAGACATCATAGACTTGGTAGTCGGTGGTCCTGGACAACCTCGCTCGACGTGGACGGATATGAATCATACAGGGAAAGTAATACTACATGCAAAACAAACCCACGGCTCGGCCGAGAAGCTCTGGGGTTGCTCGGGGAGACAGTTGACTCAAGGTCTTCAGTGATCACTGACTGATTCACAGGCATTCGTAGGGGGATGCGAGTACCTGGCTCGAGCAAAGATGGGCGCCCCGCTCCTTCCGGGCCCTGGGAGGTCATGGGATAACAGAGGCGATTCACACACAGGACAGCACAACGGACTGTGGCCGTGGCGTCAACCATTGGCGAGTAGTGCTGTTTAGAGCCACATGCAGGTCAAGACTCATATGCGGTGCGTCTTGGGGGAAAAGATGACAGCGTATTGAATGGGTTACACAGCCTGATGAGTCTGCTCGCACGGCATGGCTGTAGAAAGCCAGAAAGGGGCGGCGTGAAGGCGGTGTCAAGCCCAGAGAGCCAGTCAGCGCGAAGCCGTCGACATCCTCGGCGGTCGAGTACATGGACCTGACTCATACCCCGTCCCAGCCCGGCCAAGGTTCACGCATCCGGCAATTCTTCCACTCTTCCCCGGAGGTGGTCCAAATCCAGCCACGCCGAACAACAGGCAGCCCTCCAGACAACCTTGGGGTGCGCAAGTAGTGAGGTAGTAAAACCTTGGGTCGTCGAGGCCTCTCGGGCCTCCGTCGTCGCGCTGGTTTCCTGTGAGCTGAAGTCTAAAATCGCTGTCTTGGCCGACCATACCTTGGGTTTCATGCTGACTCGAAATAGCCCAAACCATGATATCCACTACGGAGGTCGATAGCCCACCCAGACGAGTTACATCTTTCCCTTCTGCGAAGCTGGCACTCGCCCTAGCCATGCAGCTAAGCATCACACTTGGGCGCACGGCTGGGCGGCAGTGAACCGACTGCAAGTGACGGCAGCAGCAGCAAGCAGCCCCCACTCATGCAGGGAAGGACGGTTGACTCGTGGAATGCGTCGAACCTCCATATTGAAGCTAGGCTCGAGGGGATATGGAGACCGCCATCTCGCTTGCAGGCTCCCAACCCCTGCTCGGCGCACGTTTAGTACAGCATCATCCCGTCTCCAGCATGGACCTCTGCGTAATTCCTTGTCCGTAGGACCGCAAAAGAAAGCATGGGAAATCTCACCGCCCGCCGCAAGCGCAGAAAGACTGAGGACCCTGGAATGGCTTGTTTGGCCTGTGCTCACGGGGTCAGATACCGTCCGTTTGGAGAACGGAACAACGCCCACCTCATTGAGCGCACCAGATTGGCAAGGCAGGCTCAGCAGCGCAGAGAGCCTGCGCACTGTGCGGTGGACCAGAACCTGAGCAGGAGGCTGGGACAGGGCCGCCAGAGCACCATCGAGCGCCGCGCGAGGGTAAGTTGACCAAGGTCGAGGTTGGATCGCCAACGGCGGTGGCCTCTTGCCGGGCCTCCACCCCGCGCCGTCGCGGGTTCGATCATCTAGATACAAGACCCATGATTAGCCAGGCGGCACCGGGCCAGCGTATCTCTTTTCCGCCTTCTACGTACATCGAGTGCCCCCTAAGCGAGCCTTGCGCTCCCCGGTGCAAGCCCGATATGCTGTCATATCCGACAATCTGTGGAGTGGATGGGCAAGGCCAGTAACCAAGTGCGACAGACGATCTGCTACCTGCTGGAGGGGGGAATGCAAGCGCTGACACCAGGCAAGGCCGTGGAGCCCTCCCCGTCATCTCCCCCAGATCTCCCAAGCATGCTTCACTCAGGTCGATGCTGCGCGCGTCCTCGATCACCAGACCCATCGCGAATTGCATCATGCATGTGTTCCATCTCGAAACGTGCTTCCGGATCCATATCTTTGTTCCATCCATCTCCACTGGCTATCGTTAGACGGAAGCAAAGATGCGTTCTCCTGCAAGCTAAAATGATATGATAACCTCAGCGCCGGATATCAATTCCCCTCAAAATAAGACTGAGACAGAGATTCCACGCTCAGCATGACAGAAAGTATGGGGCGGTTATCCTTCCTGTATCCAGCTATTGCTGTCGCAACCTCTGCGCAAGCAAGAATGCTTGTTTCTGCTAGTATCAGACCTCCTGCGAACCTCCAGAGACTGACAGGACTCTCGAATACCCATTCGAGTAACATTGCAACGTCAGATACAGGGATGGTGTCCGCTGATATCTGACTCCGTGAATCACTATGATTCACAGGGTCACGCAGCAAAAATGACTGGACTTTGTCATCAGTAGCATCCTGCAATTGCAAAAGATGGTAGTGTTCTCTTAATCCTCCATTGGACAGCCACACCAACGGGACATCGTTCGACATGAGGATGGGCTTTCGTCACTGTTACGTGCCTCGAAAAGAAGCTGAACAGTAATGCGGTTCGGTTCACCTTCACACGTTTTGCCAGACAGCAACTCCCCGGCCATGAGCAAAGTCACTGTACATGCAGTCGTTTCCACCTTTGCTCCCGCCTGCCTCGGCCTGAGCCAACGGCTGGCGTACATACGGAGTACAGGTGCCCAGAGAGGCTAGGCTTGACCCGACTGTGCCTGTGAACTTCCCAGTCTTGCCCGTGGCTGACCATTCCCTCGGCGCTCCTTGGCTCGTACACTAACTTCTTCTCTTGGGACGGTGGAAATTCACCCAAGCACTGTCTGCCGGACCGCCTAACCTATTCCCCTTCTTAGGCTGCTGGGACCCGTCGCTCTAAGTGGATACAGGGAGCATTCGAATTTGTCACAGAGCCTCTGTCTGGCCGTTCCATGAACGGCTAATAACACAAAGAGGGACCGCGTTGTCCCGAAGAAGGAATCAAAGTGGGATCGAAGTGGTTTTATGGACCTGACAGGTCTTCTAGACTGGGACATGAAAAATGATTATCGAAATCTAAGCACCTGCTTGGGCTCCGGACGTGAGGTCCGGATCCGCGAGGCAAATGGTCGAGAGAAGTGAAACAGCGTGGTTCTCGATTGGCAGGAGAGAGAAAGTGAAGCCTTATTCAGCCAGGACATTGTGTCCGCTGGGACTTGGGTGAAACGACGGTCTGGACCTTGCTCGTGGGAAGTCCTGGAGGTGGTCGCGTGCTCCAAGAGTTCGAATGGGTGTTCCCGTATTTCGAGAGGCGACTCGTAATGGGGGTTTTTGGTCCCCGTCGAGTCAGCGGAAATAATGTGTCAGCAAAGGCCGGCCGTTGTCTTGCAAAATAGCGCAGCATGGTCATGGGTCGAGGTACATGACAGTGCCGGAGCAAATTGATTCCAAGAGTTCGGTAGGTAATGCAAAGTACAGAGACAAAGCCGAGTCAATCGCGAATTCCGGGACTCGAGCTGCTCCTGGTGGCCGGCCAGACCGGCATCGTCGACTGCCATCAACGCCGTGCTTGAGCCTTGTGCCAGTCCGGCGATTCGCTCCGCGGAGAAAGATGCTAGAAATAAACTTTGCCATCATGCAGCACTCGCGGATGGACGGGTAGTCTAAAACAGATTCGATGTGCTAACCGCGGCCGCAACTGACAGGACAGCCCATGAAGTACGAGGTCCAAATCGTACCGCAAAGCAGGACGAGTCCAGAATCAACGTCGCTACCTCATTGACAACTCGACCAGCGCATTTCAACCGCCACTGGGAACCCAACTGATAACCCGGAGGGGTTCGTGGGTCATGCCCACGCGAAAGCGTATTGTTTGTCAAGTTAAGTGATAGAAACAGGGGGTGTAGTATTACGAAGTGTACTCGAGCAACTTCTATCAGTGTCTGTTTCGACTGTTTCAGGGAAACATTTTGGCTGCATACACTCAGATCTCAGGCGACACTCCCATCAAGGGCCCGGCCTCTGGAGCTTCAAGTGAGCAGCAGGTGTGCTTGGCAATAAACAGGTGCACGTGAGAGCAGAACACGGGCAGATCCGGATGGTGGTGCTGGGCATGGTACGAGGCGGCCTTCTCAGGAACGAGCCCCATCCGAAAAGCAAATCCCGAACGCTGGCACCGTCCGTTGAGAACTCACCCAGTAGGTACTTGACACGGGCGCTATTTACATTTCTATCTAGGTACCTATTCCAGGCGTCCTAGGGGGTTCGTCCAGGCTCCAAGAGCGCTGAGAAGGTGCGGCTCATGCCCTGTATGCAAGTGGCTGGGCCCTTCAGGCGGCGCCGGCGGCGTGGCTGACAAAGACCATGGTCCCGCCGGACTTACATCGGCATTCACTCTTCTTTTTCAGGTGCCCGAATGGTCGCCTCCGGCACACGGCTTTGGCCGACTCGTACTGTCGTCATACACCTGACGCCTCTGTGTACCAGAGCCAGGCGCCTGCATCATGCTTCCCTAGCTGTTAGTGTGGCGTGATAGCCAGTTTTCTGGTCCTGAGAATTATCGACATCGGCGTTTGCCTTCCCCGGATTCTTAAGCATTTTTGCCAATTGCCCTTGTGTGTCAGCTCACGCACGTTCGTCAATGGCCCTATTTTGAGAGATTAAATATAAAGAGCATTCAAGTGGTTGGACAGGAAATGCCCCTTGCCTGGAAATCTGACTCTCTTGTTCCAAGCCTCACCTAACGCGCGCACTTGATCAATTCCCCCCTTCGGCGACTCGAGATACCTAACCCTCCAGCGGGCAAGCTTTTATCTTATCGGCGTCTTCTCGGCAACCACAAGTGCGCATCATACGACGTAACCTCGCAAACGTAAAACTCACGTCAACTGCATCGCATAGGTTAGCGAACTCTTCTCTCCAACTTCCAACCTTTCAGACAAGGAGGACTCAAGGGCTCGAAATCTGACCCAATCCTGCAGAGATATAGACTTTCTGTTTTCCTATACAGCGACCAGGTTTACTGAACTGTTCGCTCCTTGGGCTACAATTTTGCCTGCGACAGAAGAATAGAAGAAAAAGAAGAAGCAGATCAGACAACCCCCCACCAACCGCAACCATGAAGGTCATGACAAAGGAAGAGGAGGCGGCCCACTACCACGAGGTAGTCAAGGGCGGCCTCATCGGCGGAGGCATCGGCCTCGTCGCCGGCCTGGCGGGCGTCGTCGGCGCCTCGCGCCGCTACCCGGCCTTCCGCGGCCTGACGCTGCCCTTCCGCGCCTTCCTCGTCACCTCGTCGGGCACCTTCGGCGCCATCATCCTCGCCGAGCGCAACTCGGTCGAGTTCGGCAAGGCGCAGGACCCGCGCAACTTCTACAAGGACGAGGCGCAGCGCGCCCTCGAGGCCGCCCGCGCGCAGGAGTCGTCGTCCCAGCGCGCGCTGGCCTGGGCCCGCGAGAACCGCTACCGCATCGTCGTCTCGTCCTGGCTCGCCTCCGTCGCCGTCGCGCTCGCCATCGTCGGCCGCAACAAGTACCTGACGACGAGCCAGAAGGTCGTCCAGGCGCGTGTCTACGCCCAGGGCCTGACGCTCGCCGTGCTCATCGCCACGGCGGCGCTCGAGGTCGGCGACGCCAAGCGCGGCACCGGCCGCTACGAGACCGTCATGGTCATCGACCCCAACGACCCGGAGCACAAGCACCTGATCGAGCAGAAGATCCACAAGGAGGAGTACGAGGGCCAGGATCTGTGGAAGGGTGAGTTTGTCCCGAAAAAGCAAAAAAAGCCGACAAAGCATCGGTACAGAGTATGCTAACCTCCCTTCGCTTTCTAGACATGGTCCAGGCTGAGGAGCGCCGCATCGCCGCCGCCAAGAAGGAGCGAGAGGAGGAGGAGAGCAAGCAGGGTGCAACTGCCAACTAACTTAATACCACCTACACATCTCCCCTATACCACACACGCGTAACACATACATTCGGCCAGGAGCCTGCCTCTCGGCTACACGCCCTCTTTTGAAAAGCCGGACGCGGATGTAACCACGACATTTTGGCGTTAGGGTTTCTCGCATTAGTGAAACGATGCCCATTTAAACATTTGTACGATTAGAAGAGTGCATTATCAGGTTAAAGGGAAAGCGAAAGGGGGAGGCAAAAGACACAGTTTCATACTTTATACAACATATCTACGGTCAAATCTTACAAAGCATATGCTCCAGGACACAATCCCTAAACTTTGCTCTAGGTGACATGCAAAGCCCATGCAAAACACAAAGATGCAACTCCGGCCTTGATAAGGTATGATGTGCAAGAGATATCCATCATCCTCAGCCCTGACCGCAAACACTTCAAGACAATACCCGCCGCTTCCAACATCTACACCGCTTGATGACTTTATATGTGGACTGCTCAGATATACTCATTGAAATCATAAACGTGGTATTCGCTCTTCACCGCCTTAAAAAAATCACCAGCCTGCCGCTCCAGATTTCCCCCCTTGTTCCCACCCAGAGAATCCTTGGCCCCTGCCCTCCCCCCCTTGTTCTAATAACGGATCGATATAATTATATCATACCTCGATGCTGAAGTGGCTGATTTGCGAGTAGTAGGCGTGCACCGCCAGCTCTAGTATCCACACGTCGCCAAAGACCTCGCTGCCGTCGAACCCGCCAATCATCAGCAGGCGGCTGTCGTGCAGCACGGTGCCGTGGTAGCCCCTCCCGCTCGGCGGCAAGCCGTACACCCTGCGCCGGTCCCAGGCCATCGTGACCAGGTTGAGGAGCAGGACGTCGTTGGCGTACTCGTTGCCGTCGTGGCCGCCTATGACGAACAGGTAGGACCCGACGATGGTGGCGGTGTGGGACAGGCGCCGGTAGGTGATGGGTATCGTGACGTTCTTCCAGACCTGGGTCTCGACGTCGTAGACCCAGACGTCGTTGAAGCACTCGCCGCCGTCTGAGCCGCCAAAGATGATGAGCTTGCTCCCCACCATGTTGGCCGTGTGGTACCCGCGCGCCTTGGGCCGCAGGACGTCCTTGGTGCCCGGCGGCGACCCCTTGTCCGGCGAGGGGCTCGAGATGAGCTTCCACGACACCTTGCTCGTGTCGCTGACGTCGAGCCGCCAGATGTCGTTGAGGGCGCGGACGCCGTCGCCGCCCCCAAAGACGTAGATGCCGTTCTTGTGCAGGCAGGCGGTGTGGGCGCGCCGCTTGGACGGGATCTTGTCGCCCACGATGCGCGGCCTGGACCACTTGTAGTTGGCCGTGTCCAGCACGTAGATGTCGTTGTAGTAGGCCGGGCCGTCGCCGCCGCCGAAGATGACGAGCTTCTTGCCGACGGCGGTGCAGGTCATGGCCCGCAGGGGCACGGGCACGTCGCCGACGACGTGCGGCGTGGACCAGAAGAAGGCGTCGGCGTCGAAGACGTAGAGCTCGTTGAAGCACGCGCGCGAGTCGCAGCCGCCGAAGACGTAGACGTTGGACCCGATGAGGGTGGTCGTGTGCGCGCGCAGCGCCGTGTGCGCGGTGCCCGAGACGGGCGCCTTGGACCAGTACATGCCCGAAGCCGGGGCGGGCAGCACGTCCGGGGCGGTCTTGGGGTCGGCTAGCGGAGGGAAGGGTGTGAAGGTGCCTTTGGCGGCGTGCGACGAGCGGGACCCGGAGCCGTGCCGCGCTCCTGTCGAGGAGGTTGTTGTTATTGCAGAGGCGCCCCCTGGTTTGCCGGCGATGGCAGACGTCGACCTGAGACCTGGATGCCGGCGAGACAGAGTGCCTCCGCTCCCACTGCCTTCGGCGGCGGACGAGTCCTGCCTCTCTCTCGTTTGGGTGTCGTCGCCATTCTTCTGCGGGGTGCGAGCCCCTGTCGTGGTGGAGGTGGCAGCAGGGATCTTGTTGGTCGGTAGAGGGGCAATAGAGATGTGCGAGGCGGCGGTGGTGGTCGTGGACGTCGATGCGACGGAATGGGACCTCTGCCGTATGGAGATCTCGGGCGGTTTCCGGCGGCGGTCCTGGCTCTTGGAGGAGAGGTGGCCGGGCGTGTGGCTGCGGACTATGGGAGGCGCACGATCCTGGGCCTCGCTGTCGTCGTCCTCGTCGTCGACGCCATTGCCCTGCTGAGGAATCGTGGGAGAGACGGCCTGTATCTTTTGTG